>NW_027182815.1:1962500-2065000 GCF_041146395.1 Eulemur rufifrons | reverse complement strand
TTTCAAGTATCATTCCACCATCCTTTTTCCATTATTTTAAAAGGCATAGCACCGTTTGCCAGTTAGCATAAGAATGAGTCACTGGAGGGGACGTTTTTGTGTGGGGTCGTGTGGTGTGTGTGGGGGGGCAAGCCCTCTGTCAGTCCAGTGGTTTGTTTTTATTATGCCCAGAGAGGAGAAGTGGGCATGTGTGTGGCAGGTGAAAAGTGCGGATCCTGTTTCAGACTTAGACTGAAACAGGATCCGCACTTTTCAGCCCGTTCCTTTAAGACTCCTTTGATTCATTCTCAATGATGGTGGAATGGTGGTGACCTCCTGGATTCGTGCTCCTGGAGTGGAAGGCATGGGTCTCCCACTGCCCACAACCCTAGAGGTTCACTTCCCCACAAGAACGGTGGTGTGAATCCATGGAGAATCAGCGTGGGACAGAGAGAGAGAGCAAGAAAAGACTGAGGTGATTAGGGAAATAAATCACCAAAATCTGGAGAGTGCGGGATGGCCAATAGAGAAGGGAGCACGGGACAGCTGTACCCACCTCACCAGAGAGTGGGGTGGGTTCAGCCCCACAGGAAAGCATCTTGTTCCCCCTCTGACCTCCACACCCACTCAATTGAGGATCTGCCTGAAGTCGGTGCAGAATCGCCACGGGAGATGTGGGGCTCTGCAGAGAGGAGACATTGGCAGGAGGCATTTTGGACCCTGGAGTGCTGTGCGCAGCTGACGCACCTAGCAACTGTCTCCTATACGCGGGCGGTGGGGCTGCTTTGGTCCCGGCTCTAGCAGATGCCAAACTGCCTCGTATAGGTGGGCGGCTGGATTCTCCCGGTCCCCGGCTCCTCTGGCCTCTGCCGGTCCCTGAGCATTCAACCCCAGTGACAGTGATCTGCAGACGGGCGGCCGCCATTGTCGGGGTCCACAGCCTAAACGCTGAGGAGCGATTGGGTACCGGGCGGCTCCCTGGGCGGCTCCCTTCCCTAGTCCACGGACCCTGACTAGGAGCTCCACCTTTGTGTGAACACTGAGTGGTTCCCCAGTCACGAGAGAGTAGAGCGTGGACCTTGCAGACATTGGGGTGGGGCAGACCATCGCCTGCGGGAACTGCAGTGGCTGGGGCGTTGGGCGAATGAGGGCACCGCTCCACTCTCCCTATCCACTGTCTTTCTCACAGAGAGAGACAGAAGCCACCTCGGGAGAGGAAGAGGGGCAGCCCCCCCAGCGGAGCTAGCAAAATCCTGAACAATATGTGAAGGGCTCCCCCTAGTGACAGAGGAGGCAGCTTACCTGGCACTCACAGTGTGCCCCTATCCAGACTAAAGCTGAAAGAAGGGATCTTAAGGATTCATTCAGATGGGAAGGGCTCAGCGAAGGAACTCTAGGAGTATAAAGAATCAAGCTGAAACCATGCCCTCAAAGAGGATTACTAGTTCTCCACCAATTAACACAAAGCAGATTCCAAATAGCAACATGTCACAGGAAGAATTTCAAACATGGATCATAAATACGCTGAACATTATGCAAGAAAAAATGGATAATCAACACAAAGAAACCACAAAAAAGATCCAGGACTTGGAAGAAAAATTCACCAAAGAAATTGAAATACTGAAGAAAAATCAAACTGAACTCCTGGAAATGAAAAATTTATTCAAGGAGCTACAAAACACAGTGGAAAGTCTCAAGAGCAGGGTAGATCAAACAGAAGAAAGAATCTCAGAGATCGAAGATAACACTTTCCAATTAAATAAGGCAGTCACAGAGTTAAAACAAAGAAACATGAGAAATAATCATAGTCTACAAGAAATGTGGGATTATGTGAAGAAGCCTAACGTGAGAGTTATCGGCATTCCTGAGGGTGAAGAAGACAATAAGCAAGGGTTGAATAAAGTATCTGAAGATATAATTGAGGAAAATTTCCCAGGCCTTGCCAAATCTCTAGATACACAGGTTCAAGAAGCTCAAAGAACCTCTGAGAGATTCATACCAAATAGGAAGACACCACGTCATGTAGTTATCAGACTGACCAAAATATCCACTAACGAGGCCCTTCTTCAATCTGTAAGGAGAAAGAAACAAGTAACATACAAAGGAAAGCCCATCCGAATCACGCCAGATTTCTCAACTGAAACCTTACAAGCAAGAAGAGATTGGAGCCCCATTCTCACTCTTCTGAAACAGAATAATGCCCAGCCTAGAATCCTGTACCCAGATAAGCTCAGTTTTATATATGAAGGTGAAATTAAGACATTCTCAGATAAACAAAAACTCAGAGAATTCACCAAGACAAGAGCAGCTTTCCAAGAAGTATTCAAAACAGAGTTACACGTGGTCCAGCACAAGAAGGACCCTCGAATGTAACACTAATCAAGAGATAAATATGAAAACACAGTTATCATAATGGCTCAAGAGAGAAAACAGATCAATGAAATTCAACCCAACATGAGGAACAGCAATCTGTCTCGCTTATCAGTTCTCTCATTAAATGTGAATGGATTGAATTCCCCACTCAAGAGACATGGACTGGCCCAATGGATAAAAAAGATATAAGCCAAGTATCTGCTGTCTTCAGGAAACTCATCTAACCTGCAAGGATGCATTTAGACTGAAAATAAAAGGGTGGAAATCAATATTCCAAGCAAATGGAACCCAAAAGAAAGCTGGCGTGGCAGTTCTAATCTCCGATAACGTAGTTTTTAAATCAACAAAAGTAAAGAAACACAAAGATGGTTACTATATACTGGTGAAGGGTACAATTCAACAAGAAGACATAACTATACTTAACATATATGCACCCGATCTAGGTGCACCCAGATTCATAAAGCAAACCCTACTTGATCTGAACCAAATGATAGATAACAACACTTTAGTAGCCAGAGATTTTAACACGCCACTGACAGTTCAAGACAGATCCTCCAAACAAAAAATAAACAAAGAAATATTGGACGTAAATAGAATGCTAGAACAAATGGGCCTGACTGACATCTACAGGACATTCTACCCAAATACCACTGAATATAAGTTCTTCTCATCAGCTCATGGGACATTCTCCAAGATTGACCATATCTTAGGACATAAAGAATGTCTTAAAAAATTTAAAAATATAGAAATAATACCATGCAGCTTCTCGGATCACAGTGGAATAAAAGTAACAATGAACCCTAACAGAAATCCTCATTTCTACTCAAAGTCATGGAAGCTAAATAACCTTCTCCTGAACAATCATTTTATAAATGAAGAAATCAAGTCAGAAATCAAAAGATTCTTTGAATTAAACGACAAAGGAGATACAACTTATCAAAATCTGTGGGACACAGCTAAAGCAGTCCTGAGAGGAAAATTTATTTCCATAAATGCCTATACCAAAAAGACAGAAAACTTACAAATAGACAATCTAATGAATAGACTCAAAGAGCTGGAGAAGAAAGAAGAGACCAAACCCAAACCCAGCAGAAGGAAATTATTAAGATTAAATCAGAACTAAATGAAAAGGACCATAAGGGAGCATAAGGGAGATTAAACCAAACCATAACGGAGATTAATAAAACCAAAAGTTGGTTCTTTGAAAAAATAAACAAAATTGACACACTTCTGGCTAAACTAACCAAGAGCAGAAAAGAAAAATCTCTTATAACCTCGATCAGGAACACGAAAGGAGTAATCACGACTGATGCCACAGAGATACATGATATCATCTATGAATTCTACAAAAATCTTTATGCACACAAATTAGAAAACCTGGAGGAAATGGACAAATTCTTATAAACACACAGCCTTCCCAGGCTCAACCAGGAAGAAATAGAATTCCTGAATAGACCGATATCTAGATCTGAAATTGAAACAGCAATAAAAAACCTTCCCAAAAAGAAAAGCCCTGGACCAGATGGGTTCACACCTGAATTCTACCATACCTACAAAGAAGAACTGGTGCCCATCGTACATAAACTATTCTCCAATATAGAGAAGGATGGGATTCTCCCCAACACTTTTTACCAAGCCAACATAATCCTGATACCAAATCCAGGAAAGGATGCAACTAAAACAGAGAACTATAGACCAATTTCTCTTATGAATATAGATGCAAAAATTCTCAATAAAATTCTAACAAATCGAATCCAAGTGCTTATCAAAAAAATAATCCATCACGACCAAGTGGGCTTCATCCCAGAGATGCAGGGATGGTTTGACATATGGGAATGTAATTCATCACATAAATAGAAGCAAAAATAAAGATCAGATGATCCTCTCAATAGATGCAGAGAAAGCATTTGACAAAATTCAACACCCTTTTATGATAAGAACACTTAACAAAATAGGCATAGATGGGGCCTATATAAAAATGATACAAGCCATATACGACAAACCCTCAGCCAACATCATACTGAATGGGGAAAAACTGAAAGCATTCCCACTTCAAACTGGAACCAGACAAGGCTTACCACTGTCCCCATTACTTTTCTACATAGTATTGGAAGTCCTTGCAAGAGCTATCAGGCAAGAGAGCAGAATCAAGGGAGTTGAAATAGGGACAGAAGAGATCAAACTCTCACTCTTTGCTGATGATATGATGTTATATCTATAAAACCCCAAGGTTTCAACCAAGAGACTCCTGGAATTGATCAATGAATTCAGTAAAGTCTCAGGATACAAAATCAATACACACAAATCAGAGGCATTCATATATGCCAATAACAGTCAAATGGAAAACCAAATTAAGGACTCAATACCCTTCAAAATAGCAACAAAGAAAATAAAATACCTAGGAATTTATTTAACTAAGGAGGTAAAGGACCTCTATAGGGAGAACTATGAAACACTGAGGAAGGAAATTGCAGAACATGTAAATAGGTGGAAAACCATACCATGCTCATGGATCGGTAGAATCAACATTGTTAAAATGTCTATACTGCCCAAAGTTATCTACAGATTCAATGCAATCCTTATTAAATTACCAACATCTTTTTTCACAGACATAGGAAAAATAATTTTACGCTTTGTATGGAACCAGGAAAGACCCCGTTTAGCAAAAGCAATCTTAAACAACAAAAACAAAATGGGAAGTATTAATTTGCCAGACTTCAAACTATACTACAAGGCTGTGGTTCTTAAAACAGCCTGGTACTGGCACAAGTGCAGGGACACAGACCAGTGGAACAGAACAGAAAATCCCAATATAAAACCATCCTCATATAGCCATCTAATCTTTGACAAAGCAGACAAAAACATACTCTGGGGAAAAGATTCCTTATTTAATAAATGGTGCTGGGAAAACTGGATATCCACATGTAGAAGACTAAAACAGGACACATAACTCTCACCCCTCACAAAAATCAAATCACAGTGGTTAACAGACTTAAACCTAAGGTCAGAAACTATTAGAATTCTAGAAGAAAATGTAGGAAAGACTCTTACAGACATTGGCCTAGGCAAAGAATTTATGAAGAAGACCCCTAAAGCAATCACAGCAACAACAAAAATAAATAAATGGGACCTGATCAAATTAAAAAGCTTCTGCACAGCCAAAGAAACAGTCACGAGAGTAAATGGACAACCTACAGAATGGGAAAAAATTTTCGCATACTACACATCAGATAAAGGACTGATAACAAGAATCTATTTAGAACTCAGGAAAATCAGTAAGAAAAAATCAAACAACCCTATCAAAAAGTGGGCAAAGGACATAAATAGAAATTTTTCAAAAGAAGATATAAAAATGGCTAACAAACATATGAAAAAGTGTTCAACATCTCTAATCATCAGGGAAATGCAAATCAAAACCACAATGAGATATCACTTAACTCCAGTGGGAATGGCCTTTATCAAAAAGTCCCAAAACTATACATGTTGGTGTGGGTGTGGGGAGATAGGTACATTCATACACTGCTGGTGGGACTGTAAACTAGTGCAGCCCCTGTGGAAAGCAATGTGGAGATACCTTAAACAGATTCAAGTAGACCTACCATTCGATCCAGCAATTCCATTATTGGACATCTACCCAGAAGAACAAAAGTCATTCTATAAAAAAGACACCTGCACCTGAATGATTATAGCAGCACAATTCACAATCACAAAGATGTGGAAACAACCCAAATGCCCATCAATTCATGAATGGATTAGCAAAATGTGGTATATGTATACCATGGAATATTACTCAGCTATTAGAAATAATGGCGATATGGCATCTCTTTGGTTCTCCTGGAGAGAGCTGGATCCCATTCTATTAAGTGAAGTATCCCAAGAATGGAAAAATAAGCACCACATGTACTCACCAGCAAATTGGTTTCCCTGAGTGCACATTTGGGAACAACACCAATTGGGTATCGGACAGAGGTTGGGGCCGGGTGGAAGGGATGGGTGTATACCTACTTGATGAATGTGATGTGCACTGCCTGGGGAATGGACACCCTTCAAGTTCTAACTGGGGGGGATGGGGTGGGGGAGAGGAGGGGTGCACACCTACATGACGAATGTGATGTGCACTGACTAGGGAATGGACAAAATTGAAGCTCAGAATCGGGGGAAAGGGGAGGCATGGGGAATGTATATAGCCTGATCTTTTGTACCCCCATAATGAGCTAACAAACAAACAAACAAACAAAAAAGAATCGTTTGATTCATCAGCTGGGAATACACCATGGTTCTTTAAAGACCTCTATGCGTGGGCCCAGGTAACTGGCTAGTTCCAAGAAGTATGCCACAGAGCTTTTGAAATAACCACTACGTTGAGAATTATTTGCTAGTTTTTGCACCACCTTTCACCATAATTGTGATAAGGTTCGTCCGTGCCTCCTTCAACCCAAGATGGCTGGGGCAGACAAAACTATGCTGAGGCCTAGTTCACTTGGTGTTGCCGATAGTTGGTACTGGAGCCTGGCAAGAAGCCATGCTATTAAGAGTCATTCCACCATCCTTTCTCCATCATTTTAAAAGGCAGAACACCTTTTTCCAGTTATCATAAGAATGAGTTGCTGGAGGGGACGTTTTTGAGTGGGGTCGGGTGGTGCGTTGAGGGGAAGGCTCTCTGTCTGTCTGGTGGTTTGTCTTTATTATGCCCAAAGAGGAGAGGTGGGCATGTGTGTGGCAGGTGAAAAGTACGGATCCTGTTTCAGTCTTAGACTGAAACAGGATCCGCACTTTTCAGCCAGTTCCTTTACGAATCCTTTGATTCATCAGCTGGGAATCCACCATGGCTGTCGAGACCCCTCTATGTGTGGGCCCAGGTAACTGGCTAGTTCCAAGATGTATGCCGTAGAGCTTTTGAAATAACCACTACGTTGAGAATTGTTTGCCAGTTTTTGCAGCACCTTTGACCATAATTGTGATAAGGTTCATCTGTGCCTCCTTAAACCCAAGCAGACTGCCACGGACAAAACTATGCTGAGGCCTAGCTCCCTTGGTGTACCGATACATTTTACTGGAGCCTGGCAAGAAGCCATTTTTTTTAAGTACAATTCCACCGTCTTTTCTCCATTATTTTAGAAGGCAGTGCACCTTTAGCCAGTTAGCATAAAGATGAGTCACTGGAGCGGCTTTTTGTGTGGGGTTGGGTGTGTGTGGGAGGGCAGGCCCTCTGTCAGTCCCGTGGTTTGTTTTTATTATTCCCAGAGAGGAGAAGCGGGCATGTATGTGGCAGGTGAAAACTTTGGATCCTGTTTCAGTCTGAAACAGTATCTCCGCTTTTGAGCCTGTTCCTTTTGGAATCCTTTAATTCATCAGTTGGGAATCCACCATGGTTCTCTAGACCTCCCTGAGCGTGGGCCCAGGTAACTGGCTAGTTCCAAGAAGTATGCCGCAGAGCTTTGGAAATAACCACTACATTGAGTATTATTTGCCAGTTTTTGCAGCAACTTTCACAATGATTGTGAAAAGGTTAGGCAGTGCATCCTGAAACCCAAGCTGGCTTCCACAGAAAAAACTACGGTTAGGCCAATCTCCCTTGGAGTTGCCGATAATTGGTACTGGTCCGTGGCAAGAAGCCATTCCTTTAAGCATCATTCCACCTTCCTTTCACAACTATTTTAAAAGGCAGAGCACCTATTGTCATTTAGCTTAAGGATGAGTCGCTGGAGGAAACGTTTTTGTGTGGGGTGGGAGAGGCAGAGCCAGGCCCTCTGTCAGTCCAGTGGTTTGTTTTTATTATCCCCGGAGAGGAGAAGTGGACATGTGTGTGGCAAGTGAAAAGTGTGGATCCTGTTTCAGTCTTAGACTGATACAGGATCGGCACTTTTCATCCTGTTCCTTTAAGAATCCTTTGCTTCATCAGCTGGGAATCCACCATAGTTCTCTACACCCCACTATGTGTGGGCCCACTTAACAGGCTAGTTCAAAGAAGTATGCCACAGAGCATTTGAAATAACCACTACCATGGAAATTATTTGCCAGCTTTTCCAGCACTTTTACCATAATTTTGATAAGGTTCATTTGTGCTTCCTTAAACCCTAGATGGCTTCCATGGACAAACCTATACTGAGGGTTCTCTCGCTTGGTGTTGCCAATACTTGGTACGGGAGTCTGACAAGAATCCAGTCTTTTAATTATCATTGCACCATCCTTTCTCCCTTATATTAAAAGGTGAGCAACTTTCGGCAGTTAGCATAAGGATGAGTCAACGGAGGGGATGTTTTTGGGTGGGATCGGGGTGGTTTGGGGGACAGTCCCTCTGTCAGTCTGGTTGTTTGTGTTTATTATGCCCAGACAGGGAAGTGGATATATTTGTGGCAGGTGAAATGTGCGGATCCTGTTTCAGTTAGACTGAAACAGTATCCGCACTTTTCAGCTGGTTCCATTAAAAATCCTTTGATTCATCAGCTGGGAATCCACCATGGTTCCTTAGAACCCTCCATGCATGGGCCCATGAACTGGCCTGTACCAAGATGTATGCTGCACAGCTTTTGAGATAAACACTACGTGTAGAATTATTTGCCAGTTTCTGCAGCACATATCACCATAATTGTGATAAGGATCGTCTGTGCCTCCTTAAACACAAGATGGCTGCCACGGAGAAAACTATGCTGAGGCCTAGGTCACTTGGATTTCACGACACTTGTTACTGGAGGCTGGAAGGAGGCCATTCTTTTAAGTATCATTCCACCATACTTTCCCCATTATTTTAAAATGCACGGAAACCTTTGCAAGTTAGCATAATAATTAGTAGCTGGAGGGGACATTTTTATTTGTGGGGTCGGTGTGGGTGGGGGGCGCAGGCCCTCTGTCAGTTCGCTGGATTGTTTTTATTTTCCCCAGACCGGAGAAGTGGGCATGTGTGTGGCAGGTGAAAAGTTCGGATCCCGTTTCTGTCTTAGACTGAAACAGAAACCGCACTTTTCACCCCGTTCCATTAAGAATCCCTTGCTTCATCAGCTGGGAATCCACCATGGGCCTCTAGACTGCTCTATGCGTGGGCCCAGTTAACTGGCTAGTTCAAAGAATTATGCCGCAGAGCTTTTCAAGTAACCACTACCATGAGAATTACTTGACCGCTTTTGCAGCACCTTTCACCATAATTGTGATAAGGTTCATCTGTGCCTCCTTAAACCCAAGATGGCTGCCAGGGACAAACGTGTGCTGAGGTCTAGGTGACTTGCTGTTGCGAATACTTGGTATGGGAGTCTGGCAATAAGCCAGTCTTTTAGGTATAATTCCACCATTCTATCTCCATTATTTTAAAAGGCAGAGGACGTATTGCCAGATAGCATAAGGATCAGTCGCTGGAGGGCACGATTTAGTGTGGGGTGGTGGGGGGCGGGGGCAGGCCATCTGTCAATCCGATGGGTTGTTTTTGTTATCCCTAGAGAGGAGAAGTGGGCATGTGTGTTGCAGGCAAAAAGTCAGAATCCTGTTTCAGTCAGGATCTGCACTTTTCAGCCTGTTCCTTTAAGAATCCTTAGATTCATCACCTTGGAATCCACCATGGTTCTCTAGACCCCTCTATGCGTGGGCCCAGGTAACTGGCTTCTTCCAAGAAGTATGCCACAGAGCTTTTGAATTAAACAGTACGTTGAGAATTATTTGCCGGGTTTTCAGCACGTTTCACCATAATTATGATAAAGTTTGTATGTGCCTCCTTAAACCCAACATGGCTGCCACGGGCATAACTATGCTGAGGCGTAGCTGACTTGGTGTTGCCTATTTTTGTTAGTGGAGACTGACAAGAAGCCATTCTTCTAAGTATCACTCCACCGTCCTTTCTCCATTGTTTAAAAATGCAGGGAAATTTTGCAAGTTAGCATAATAATTAGTAGCTGGAGGGGAATTTTTTTGGGGGGGATCTGCGTGGGTGGAAGGGGGGCAGGCCCTTTGTCAGTTCGCTGGTTTGTTTTTATTATCCCCAGAGAGGAAAAGTGGGCATGTGTGTGGCAGGTGAAAAGTGTGCGTCCTGTTTCAGTCTTAGACAGACACAGGATCTGCACTTTTCACCCCGTTCCATTAAGAATCCTTTGCTTCATCAGCTGGGAATCCACCATGGTTCTCTAGACCCCTCTTTTAGTGCACACAGAAAACTGCCTGGTTCCAAGAAGTTTTCCTCAGAGCTTTTGAAATAACCACTACTATGGAAATTATTTGCCAGCTTTTCCAGCACTTTTACCATAATTTTGATAAGGTTCATCTGTGCTTCCTAAAACCCTAGATGGCAGCCACGGACAAACCTATGCTGACACCTAGGTCACTTCCTGTTGCCAATAATTGGTATGGGAGTCTGGCAAAAGGCCAGTATTTTAAGTATAATTCCACCATCCTATCTTCATTATTTTAAAACGCAGAGGACCTTTCGCCAGATAGCATAAGGATGAGTCGCTGGAGGGGACCTTTTTGTGTACAGTGTTGGGGGGCGGGGGAGGACATCTGTCAATCCGATTGATTGTTTTTATTATCCCTAGAGAGGAGAAGTGGGCATGTGTGTTGCAGGCAAAAAGTGCATATAGTGTTTCAGTCTCAGACTGAAACAGGATCCGCACTTTTCAGCCTGTTCCTTTAAGAATCCTTTGATTCATCACCTGGGAATCCATCATGGTTCTCTAGACCCCTCTATGCGTGGGCCCAGAAAACTGCCGGGTTCCAAGAAGTATTCCACAGAGCTTTTGAAAAAACCACTACGTTGAGAATTATTTGCCAGGTTTTGCAGCACCTTTCATCATAATTGTCATAAGGTTCGTCTCGAGATGGCTGCCATGGACAAAACTATGCTGAGGCCGAGCTCACTTTGTGTGGCCGATCCTTGGTACTGGAGACTGGAAAGAATACATTCTTTTAAGTATCATTTCACCATCCTTCTCCACTATTTTAAAAGTCAGAGCACCTTTTGGCAGTTAGAATAACAAGGAGTCGCTGGACGGGAAGTTTTTATGTGGGGTCTGGGGGCTGGTGCGGCAAGCCCTCTGCCAGTTCTGTGGTTTCTTTTTATTATCCCCAGAGAGGAGAAGTGGGCATGTGTTTGGCAGGTGAAAAGTGCAGATCCTGTTTCAGAGTATGAAACAGGATCCGCATGTTCATCCTGTTCCTTTAAGAATCCTTTGCTTCATCAGCTGGGAATCCACCATAGTTCTCTATACCGCACTATGCGTGGGCCCAGTTAACTGGCTAGTTCAAAGAAGTATGCCGCAGAGCTTTTGAAATAACTACTACCATGAGAATTATTTAACAGCTTTCGCAGCACCTTTTATTATAATTGTTATAAGGTTCATCTGTGTCTCCTTAAACCCAAGATGGCTGCCATGGACAAACCTATGCTGAGGCCTACGTCACTTGCTGTTGCCAATACTTGGTATGGGAATCTGGCAATAAGCCAGTCTTTTAGGTATAATTCTACCATCCTATCTCCAGTTTTTTAAAAGGCTTATGACCTTTCACCAGATAGCATAAGGACGAGTCGCTGGAGCAGACTATTTTGTGTGGGGTGGTGGGGGCCGGGGGCAGGGCATCTGTAAATCCGATGGGCTGTTTTTGTTATCCCTAGAGATGAGAAGGGCGAATGTGTGTTGCAGGCAAAATGTGCGGATCCTGTTTCACACTTAGACTGAAACAGGATCTGCACTTTTGAGCCTGTTCCTTTAAGAATCCTTTGATTCATCACCTGGGAATCCACCATGGTTCTCTAGACCTCTCTTTGCATGGGCACAGGTAACTGGCTTGTTCCAAGAAGTATGCGACAGAGCTTTTGAATTAACCAGTACTTTTAGAATTGTCAGGTTTTTAGCATGTTTAAACGTAATTGTGATAACGTTTGAATGTGCCTCCTTAAACCCAAGATGGCTGCCACGGATATAAATATGCTGAGGCATAGCTGACTTGTTGATGCCTATTTTTGTTAGTGGAGACTGACAAGAAGACATTCTTCTAAGTATCATCCCACCATAATTTTTCCATTGCGTAAAAATGGAGGGAAATTTTGCAAGTTAGTATTATAATTAGATGTAGGGTACGTAATTTTTTCTTTTTTTGTGGGGTAGGAGTGGATGGGCGTTTCAGGCCCTCTGTGAGCTCGCTGGTTTTCTTTTATGATCCCCAGAGAGGACAAGTGGGCATGTGTTTGGCAGGTGAAAAGTGTGGATTCTATTTCAGAGAATTAAACAGGATCCACATGGTCATCCCATTCCTTTAAGAATCCTTTGCTTCATCAGCTGGGAATCCACCATGGTTCTATATACTCCTCTATGCGTTGGCACAGGTAACTGGCTTGTTCCAAGAAGTATGCCGCAGAGCTTTTCAATTAACCAGTACGTTGAAAATTATTTGCAGGTTTTCAGCATTTCACCCTAATTGTAATAACGTTTGTATGTGCCTCCTGAAACCCAAGATGGCTGCCACGGACATAACTATGCTGAGGTGTAGCCGACTTGGTGTTGCCTATTTTTGTCAGCGGAGACTAACAAGAAGCCATTCTAAGTATAAGCCCACCGTCATTTTTCCATTGTTAAAAAATGCAGGGAAATTTTGCAAGTTAGCTTTCTAATTAGTAGCTGGAGGGTACGTTTTTTTTTTTTTTCCGTCGGGTCGGTGTCAATGGGGGGGTCAGGCCCTTTATAAATTTGCTGGTTTGTTTTTATTATCCCCAGAGAGGGGAAGTCGGCATTTGATGGCAGCTGAAAAGTGCGGATACTCTTTCAGAGAATTAAACAGCATTCGCATGGTCATCCCGTTCCTTTAAGAATCCTGGAAGGGCGCGGTGGCTCACGCCTGTAATCCTAGCACTCTGGGAGGCCGAGGCGGGTGGATCGCTCGAGGTCAGGAGTTCGAGACCAGCCTGAGCAAGAGCGAGACCCCGTCTCTACTAAAAATAGAAAGACATTATATGGACAACTAAAAATCTATATAGAAAAAATTAGCCGGGCATAGTGGCGCATGCCTGTAGTCCCAGCTACTCGGGAGGCTGAGGCAGTAGGATCGTTTAAGCCGAGGAGTCTGAGGTTGCTGTGAACTAAGCTGACGCCACGGCACTCACTCTAGCCTGGGCAACAAATTGAGACTCTGTCTCAACAAAAAAAAAAAAAAAAAAAAAAAAAAAAAAGAATCCTTTGCTTCATCAGCTGGGAATCCACCATGGTTCTATATACTCCTCTATGCGTGGGCACAGGTACCTGGCTTGTTCCAAGAAGTATGCCGCAGAGCTTTTCAATTAACCACTATGTTGAAAATTATTTGCAGGTTTTCAGCGTTTCACCATAATTGTGATAAGGTTTGTATGTGCCTGCTGAAACCCAAGATGGCTGCCACGGACATAACTATGCTGAGGCGTAGCTCACTTGGTGTTTCCTATTTTTGTCAGTGGAGACTGACAAGAAGCCATTCTTCTAAGTATCATCCCACCATGATTTTTCCATTGTTTAAAAATGCAGGGAAATTGTGCAAGTTAGCATTATAATTAGTAGCTGGAGGGTACTATTTTTTTTTTGTGGTGTCGGTGTGGATGGGGGTGCAAGGCCCTCTAGATGTTCGCTGGTTTGTTTTTATTATCCCGAGAGAGGAGAAGTGGGCATGTTGTTGGGAGGTGAAAAGTGCGGATTCTGTTTCAAAGAATTAAACAGGATCCGCATGGTCATCTCATTCCTTTAAGAATCCTTTGCTTCATCAGCTGGGAAACCACCATGGTTCTATATACTCCCGTAAGGGTGGGCACAGGTGACTGGCTTGTTCCAAGAAGTAGGCCACAGAGGTTTTCAAATAAAAAGTACATTGAAAATTATTTGCAGGTGTTCAGCGTTTCATCATAATTGCGACAACGTTTGTATGTGCCTTGAAACCCAAGATGGCTGCCACAGACATAACTATGCCGAGGCGTAGCTGACTTGGTTTTGCCGATTTTTGTTAGCGGAGACTGACAAGAAGCCATTCTTCTAAGTATCATGCCGCCATCATTTTTCCGTTGGTTAAAAATGAAGGGAAATTTTGGAACTTAGCATTATAATTAGTAGCTGGAGGGTACGGTTTTTTTTGTGTGTGTGGTCGATGTGGATGTGGGGCGTCAGGCCCTCTGTCAGTTCGCTGGTTAGTTTTTATTATAACCAGAGAGGAGAAGTGGACATGTGTTTGGCAGGTGAAAAGGGCGGATTCTGTTTCAGAGAATTAACGATGATCCCCATGGTCATCCCGTTCCTTTAATAATCCTTTACTTCATCAGCTGGAAATCCACCATGGTTCTATATACTCCTCTTTGCGTGGGAACAGGTAACTGGCTTGTTCCAAGAAGTATGCCGCAGAGCTCTTCAATTAACCACTACGTTGAAAATTATTTGCAGGTGTTCAGCGTTTCACCATAATTGTGATAACGTTTGTTTGTGCCTCCTGAAACCCAAGATGGCTGTCACGAACATAACTATGCTGAGGCGTAGCTGACTTGGTTTTGCCTATTTTTGTTAGTGGAGACTGACAAGAATCCATTCTTCTAAGTATCATCTCACCATCATTTTTCCATTGTTTAAAAATGCAGGAAAATTGTGCAAGTTAGCATTATAATTAGTAGCTGGAGGCTACGGTGTTTTTTTTTTTTTTTTTCCCGTGGGGTCGGTGTGGATGTGTTGGTCAGGCCCTCTGTCAGTTCGCTGGTTTGTTTTTATTATCCCCAGAGAGGAGAAGTGGGTATTAGTATGGCAGGTGAAAACTGCGGATCTGTTTCAGAGAATTAAACAGGATCCGCATGGTAATCCCGTTCCTTTAAGAATCCTTTGCTTCATGAGCTGGGAATCCACCATGGTTCTATATACTTCTCTATGCGTGGGCACAGGAAACTGGCTTGTTCCAAGAAGTATGCCTCAGAGCTTTACAATTAACCAGTATGTTGAAAATCCTTTGCAGGTGTTCAGCGTTTCACCATAATTGTGATAACGTGTGTATGTGCCTACTGAATCCCAATATGGCTGCCAAGGACATAAGTATGCTGAGGCATAGCTGACTTCGTGTTGCCTATTTTTGTGAGTGGAGACTGACAAGAAGCCATTCTTCTAAGTATCATCCCACCACCATTTTTCCATTGTTTAAAAATGCAGGGAAATTTTGCAAGTTAGCATTATAATTAGTAGCTGGAGGGTACTTTTTTTTTTTTGTGGGGTCAGTGTGGATGGGTTGGTCAGGCCATCTGTCAATTCACTGGTTTGTTTTTATTATCCCCAGAGAGGAGAAGTGGGCATGTGTTTGGCAGGTGAAAAGGGCGGATTCTGTTTCAGAGAATTAAACAGGATCCGCATGGTCATCTCATTCCTTTAAGAATCCTTTGCTTCATCAGCTGGGATTCCACCATGTTTCTATATACTCCTCTATGCGTGGGCACAGGTACCTGGCTTGTTCCAAGAAGTATGCTGGAGAGTTTTCAAATTAACCAGTACGTTGAAAATTATTTTCAGGTTTTCAGCGTTTCACCATAATTTTGATAACGTTTGTATGTGCCTCCTGAAACCCAAGAAGGCTGCGACGGACATAACTATGCTGAGGAGTAGCTGACTTGGTGTTGCCTATTTTTGTTAGTGGAGACAGACAAGAAGCCATTCTTCTAAGTATCATCCCACCACCATTTTTCCATTGTTTTAAAATGCAGGGAAATTTTGCAAGTTAGCATTATAATTAGTAGCTGGAGGGCACAGTTTTTTTTTGTGTGTGGTCGATGTGGATGGGGGGGGTCAGGCCCTCTGTCAGTTCGCTGGTTAGTTTTTATTATCCCCAGAGAGGAGAAGTGGGCATGTGTTTGGCAGGTGAAAAGGGCAGATTCTGTTTCAGAGAATTAACGATGATCCCCATGGTCATCCCGTTCCTTTAATAATCCTTAACTTCATCAGCTGGAAATCGACCATGGTTCTATATACTCCTCTTTGCGAGGGAACAAGTAACTGGCTTGTTCCAAGAAGTATGCCGCAGAGCTTTTCAATTAACCACTACGTTGAAAATTATTTGCAGGTGTTCAGCGTTTCACCATAATTGTGATAACGTTTGTTTGTGCCTCCTGAAACCCAAGAAGGCTGCGACGGACATAACTATGCTGCGGAGTAGCTGACTTGGTGTTGCCTATTTTTGTTAGTGGAGACTGACAAGAATCCATTCTTCTAAGTATCATCCCACCACCATTTTTCCATTGTTTTAAAATGCAGGGAAATTTTGCAAGTTAGTATTATAATTAGTAGCTGGAGGGTACTTTTTTTTTTTGTGGGGTCGGTGTGGATGGGGGTGCAAGGCCCTCTAGATGTTCGCTGGTATGTTTTTATTATCCCGAGAGAGGACAAGTGGGCATGTTGTTGGCAGGTAAAAAGTGCGGATTCTGTTTCAAAGAATTAAACAGGATCCGCATGGTCATCCGCTTCCTTTAAGAATCCTTTGCTTCATCAGCTGGGAAACCACCATGTTTCTATATACTCCCGTATGGGTGGGCACAGGTTACTGGCTTGTTCCAAGAAGTATGCCACAGAGCTTTTCAAATAAAAAGTACATTGAAAATTATTTGCAGGTGTTCAGCGTTTCATCATAAATGCGACAACGTTTGTATGTGCCTTGAAACCCAAGTTGGCTGCCACAGACATAACTATGCTGAGGCGTAGCTGACTTGGTTTTGCCGATTTTTGTTAGTGGAGACTGACAAGAAGCCATTCTTCTAAGTATCATGCCGCCATCATTTTTCCGTTGGTTAAAAATGAAGGGAAATTTTGGAAGTTACCATTATAATTAGTAGCTGAAGGGTACGGTTTTTTTTGTGTGTGTGGTCGATGTGGATGGGGGGGGTCATGCCCTGTGTCAGTTAGCTGGTTAGTTTTTATTATCACCAGAGAGGAGAAGTGGACATGTGTTTGGCAGGTGAAAAGGGTGGATTCTGTTTCAGAGAATTAACGATGATCCCCATGGTCATCCCGTTCCTTTAATAATCCTTTACTTCATCAGCTGGAAATCCACCATGGTTCTATATACTCCTCTTTGCGTGGGAACAGGTAACTGGCTTGTTCCAAGAAGTATGCCGCAGAGCTTTTCAATTAACCAGTACGTTGAAAATTATTTGCAGGTGTTCAGCGTTTCACCATAATTGTGATAACGTTTGTTTGTGCCTCTTGAAACCCAAGGTGGCTGCCACGAACTTAAGGATGCTGAGGCGTAGCTGACTTGGTTTTGCCTATTTTTGTTAGTGGAGATTGACAAGAATCCATTCTTCTAAGTATCATCTCACCATCATTTTTCCATTGTTTAAAAATGCAGGAAAATTTTGCAAGTTAGCATTATAATTAGTAGCTGGAGGGTACTTTTTTTTTTTGTGGGGTCAGTGTGGATGGGTTGGTCAGGCCATCTTTCAATTCACTGGTTTGTTTTTATTATCCCCAGAGAGGAGAAGTGGGCATGTGTTTGGCAGGTGAAAAGTGCGGATTCTGTTTCAAAGAATTAAACAGGATCCGCATGGTCGTCTCATTCCTTTAAGAATCCTTTGCTTCATCAGCTGGGATTCCACCATGTTTCTATATACTCCTCTATGCGTGGGCACAGGTACCTGGCTTGTTCCAAGAACTATGCCGCAGAGCTTTTCAATTAACCACTACGTTGAAAATTATTTGCAGGTTTTCAGCGTTTCACCATAATTTTGATAACGTTTGTATGTGCCTTCTGAAACCCGAGAAGGCTGCGACGGACATAACTATGCTGAGGAGCAGCTGACTTGGTGTTGCCTATTTTTGTTAGTGGAGACAGACAAGAAGCCATTCTTCTAAGTATCATCCCACCACCATTTTTGCATTGTTTTAAAATGCAGGGAAATTTTGCAAGTTAGCATTATAATTAGTAGCTGGAGGGTACGGTGTTTTTTTGTGTGTGGTCGATGTGGATGGGGGGGTCAGGCCCTCTGTCAGTTCGCTGGTTAGTTTTTATTATCCCCAGAGAGGAGAAGTGGGCATGTGTTTGGCAGGTGAAAAGGGTGGATTCTGTTTCAGAGAATTAACGATGATCCCCATGGTCATCCCGTTCCTTTAATAATCCTTTACCTCATCAGCTGGAAATCCACCATGGTTCTATATACTCCTCTTTCCGTGGGAACAGGTAACTGGCTTGTTCCAAGAAGTATGCCGCAGAGCTTTTCAATTAAACACTACGTTGAAAATTATTTGCAGGTGTTCAGCGTTTCACCATAATTGTGATAACGTTTGTTTGGGCCTCCTGAAACCCAAGAAGGCTGCGACGGACATAACTATGCTGAGGAGTAGCTGACTTGGTGTTGCCTATTTTTTTAGTGGAGACTGACAAGAATCCATTCTTCTAAGTATCATCTCACCATCATTTTTCCATTGTTTAAAAATGCAGGAAAATTTTGCAAGTTAGCATTATAATTAGTAGCTGGAGGCTACGGTGTTTTTGTTTTTTTTTTCCTGTGGGGTCGGTGTGGATGTGTTGGTCAGGCCCTCTGTCAGTTCGCTGGTTTGTTTTTATTATCCCCAGAGAGGAGAAGTGGGTATTAGTATGGCAGGTGAAAACTGCGGATCTGTTTCAGAGAATTAAACAGGATCCGCATGGTAATCCGGTTCCTTTAAGAATCCTTTGCTTCATGAGCTGGGAATCCACCATGGTTCTATATACTTCTCTATGCGTGGGCACAGGAAACTGGCTTGTTCCAAGAAGTATGCCTCAGAGCTTTTCAATTAACCAGTATGTTGAAAATCCTTTGCAGGTTTTCAGCGTTTCACCATAGTTGTGATAACGTGTGTATGTGCCTACTGAAACCAAATATGGCTGCTACGGACATAACTATGCTGAGGCGTAGCTTACTTGGTGTTGCCTATTTTTGTCAGTGGAGACTGACAAGAAGCCATTCTTCTAAGTATCATCCCACCATCATTTCTCCATTGTTTAAAAGTGCAGGGAAATTTTGCAAATTGGCATTATAATTAGTAGCTGGAGGGTACTTTTTTTTTTGTGTGGTCGGTCAGGATGGGTGTTCAGGCCCTCTGTCAGATCGCTGGTTTGTTTTTATTATCCCCAGAGAAGAGTAGTGGGCATGTGTTTGGCAGGTGAAAATTGCGGATTCTGTTTCAGAGAATTAAACAGGATCCGCATGGTCATCTCATTCCTTTAAGAATCCTTTGCTTCATCAGCTGGGATTCCACCATGTTTCTATATACTCCTCTATGCGTGGGCACAGGTACCTGGCTTGTTCCAAGAAGTATGCTGGAGAGTTTTCAAATTAACCAGTACGTTGAAAATTATTTGCAGGTGTTCAGCGTTTCACCATAATTGTGATAACGTTTGTATGTGCCTCCTGAAACCCAAGAAGGCTGCGACGCACATAACTATGCTGAGGAGTAGCCGACTTGGTGTTGCCTTTTTTTGTTAGTGGAGACAGACAAGAAGCCATTCTTCTAAGTATCATCCCACCACCATTTTTGCATTTTTTAGAATGCAGGGAAATTTTGCAAGTTAGCATTATAATAAGTAGCTGGAGGGTATGGTTTTTATTTTGTGTGGTCGATGTGGATGGGGGGGTCAGGCCCTCTGTCAGTTCGCTGGTTAGTTTTTATTATCCCCAGAGAGGAGAAGTGGGCATGTGTTTCGCAGGTGAAAAGGGCGGATTCTGTTTCAGAGAATTAACGATGATCCCCATGGTCATCCCGTTCCTTTAATAATCCTTTACTTCATCAGCTGGAAATCCACCATGGTTCTATATACTCCTCTTTGCGTGGGAACAGGTAACTGGCTTGTTCCAAGAAGTATGCCGCAGAGCTTTTCAATTAACCAGTACATTGAAAATTATTTGCAGGTGTTCAGCGTTTCACCATAATTGTGATAACGTTTGTTTGTGCCTCCTGAAACCCAAGATGGCTGCCACGAACATAACTATGCTGAGGCGTAGCTGACTTGGTTTTGCCTATTTTTATTAGTGGAGACTGACAAGAATCCATTCTTCTAAGTATCATCTCACCATCATTTTTCCATTGTTTAAAAATGCAGGATAATTTTGCAAGTTAGCATTATAAGTAGTAGCTGGAGGCTACGGTGTTTTTTTTTTTTTCCTGTGGGGTCGGTGTGGATGTGTTGGTCAGGCCCTCTGTCACTTCCCTGGTTTGTTTTTATTATCCCCAGAGAGGAGAAGTGGGTATTAGTATGGCAGGTGAAAACTGCGGATTTGTTTCACAGAATTAAACAGGATCCGCATGGTAATCCTGTTCCTTTAAGAATCCTTTGCTTCATGAGCTGTCAATCCACCATGGTTCTATATACTTCTCTATGCGTGGGCACAGGAAACTGGCTTGTTCCAAGAAGTATGCCTCAGAGTTTTTCAATTAACCAGTATGTTGAAAATCCTTTGCAGGTTTTCAGCGTTTCACCATAGTTCTGATAACGTGTGTATGTGCCTACTGAAACCAAATATGGCTGCTACGGACATAACTATGCTGAGGCGTAGCTGACTTGGTGTTGCCTATTTTTGTCAGTGGAGACTGACAAGAAGCCATTCTTCTAAGTATCATCCCACCATCATTTCTCCATTGTTTAAAAATGCAGGGAAATTTTACAAGTAAGCATTATAATTAGTAGCTGGAGGGTACTTTTTTTTTTGTGGGGTCGGTCAGGATGGGTGTTCAGGCCCTCTGTCAGATCGCTGGTTTGTTTTTATTATCCCCAGAGAAGAGTAGTGGGCATGTCTTTGGCAGGTGAAAAGTGCGGATTCTGTTTCAGAGAATTAAACAGGATCCGCATGGTCATCTCATTCCTTTAAGAATCCTTTGCTTCATCAGCTGGGATTCCACCATGTTTCTATATACTCCTCTATGCGTGGGCACAGGTACCTGGCTTGTTCCAAGAAGTATGCTGGAGAGTTTTCAAATTAACCAGTACGTTGAAAATTATTTGCAGGTTTTCAGCGTTTCACCATAATTTTGATAACGTTTGTATGTGCCTCCTGAAACCCAAGAAGGCTGCGAATGAGATAACTATGCTGAGGAATAGCTGACTTGGTGTTGCCTATTTTTGTTAGTGGAGACAGACAAGAAGCCATTCTTCTAAGTATCATCCCACCACCATTTTTCCATTGTTTTAAAATGCAGGGAAATTTTGCAAGGAAGCATTATAATTAGTAGCTGAAGGCTACGGTGTTTTTTTTTTTTTTTTCCCCTGGGGTCGGTGTGGATGTGTTGATCAGACTCTCTGTCAGTTCGCTGGTTAGTTTTTATTATCCCCAGAGAGGAGAAGTGGGCATGTGTTTGGCAGGTGAAAAGGGCGGATTCTGTTTCAGAGAATTAACGATGATCCCCATGGTCATCCCGTTCCTTTAATAATCCTTTACTTCTTCAGCTGGAAATCCACCATGGTTCTATATACTCCTCTTTGCGTGGGAACAGGTAACTGGCTTGTTCCAAGAAGTATGCCTCAGAGCTTTTCAATTAACCAGTATGTTGAAAATCCTTTGCAGGTTTTCAGCGTTTCACCATAATTGTGATAACTTGTGTATGTGTCTCCTGAAACCAAATAAGGCTGCTACGGACATAACTATGCTGAGGCGTAGCTGACTTGGTGTTGCCTATTTTTGTCAGTGGAGACTGACAAGAAGCCATTCTTCTAAGTATCATCCCACCATCATTTCTCCATTGTTTAAAAGTGCAGGGAAATTTTGCAAATTGGCATTATAATTAGTAGCTGGAGGGTACTTTTTTTATTTGTGGGGTCGGTCAGGATGGGTGTTCAGGCCCTCTGTCAGATCGCTGGTTTGTTTTTATTATCCCCAGAGAAGAGTAGTGGGCATGTGTTTGGCAGGTGAAAAGTGCGGATTCTGTTTCAGAGAATTAAACAGGATCCGCATTGTCATTTCATTCCTTTAAGAATCCTTTGCTTCATCAGCTGGGATTCCACCATGTTTCTAAATACTCCTCTATGCGTGGGCACAGGTACCTGGCTTGTTTCAAGAAGTATGCTGGAGAGTTTTCAAATTAACCAGTACGTTGAAAATTATTTTCAGGTTTTCAGCGTTTCACCATAATTTTGATAACGTGTGTATGTGCCTCCTGAAACCCAAGAAGGCTGCGACGGACATAACTATGCTGAGGCGTAGCTGACTTGGTTTTCCCTATTTTTGTGAGTGGAGGCTCACAAGAATCCATTCTTCTAAGTATCATCTCACCATCATTTTTCCATTGTTTAAAAATGCAGGAAAATTGTGCAAGTTAGCATTATAATTAGTAGCTGGAGGCTACGGTGTTTTTTTTTTTTTTTTCCTGTGTGGTCGATGTTGATGGGGGGGGTGTGGCCCTGTGTAAGTTCGCTGGTTTGTTTTTATTATCCCCAGAGAGGAGAAGTGGGTATTAGTATGGCAGGTGAAAACTGCGGATCTGTTTCAGAGAATTAAACAGGATCCGCATGGTAATCCCGTTCCTTTAAGAATCCTTTGCTTCATCAGCTGGGAATCCACCATGGTTCTATATACATCTCTATGCGTGGGCACAGGAAACTGGCTTGTTCCAAGAAGTATGCCTCAGAGCTTTTCAATTAACCAGTATGTTGAAAATCCTTTGCAGGTTTTCAGCGTTTCACCATAATTGTGATAACGTGTGTATGTGCCTACTGAAACCAAATATGGCTGCTACGGACATAACTATGCTGAGGCGTAGCTGACTTGGTGTTGCCTATTTTTGTCAGTGGAGACTGACAAGAAGCCATTCTTCTAAGTATCATCCCACCACCATTTTTCCATTGTTTTAAAATGCAGGGAAATTTTGCAAGTTAGCATTATAATTAGTAGCTGGAGGGAACGGTTTTTTCTTTTGTGTGGTCGATGTGGATGGCGGGGTCAGGCCCTCTGTCAGTTCGCTGGTTAGTTTTTATTTTCCCCAGAGAGGAGAAGTGGGCATGTGTTTTGCAGGTGAAAAGGGCGGATTCTGTTTCAGAGAATTAACGATGATTCCCATGGTCATCCCGTTCCTTTAATAATCCTTTACTTCATCAGCTGGAAATCCACCATGGTTCTATATACTCCTCTTTGCGTGGGAACAGGTAACTGGCTTGTTCCAAGAAGTATGCCGTAGAGCTTTTCAATTAACCACTACGTTGAAAATTATTTGCAGGTGTTCAGCGTTTCACCATAATTGTGATAACGTTTGTTTGTGCCTCCTGAAACCCAAGATGGCTGCCACGAACATAACTATGCTGAGGCGTAGCTGACTTGGTTTTGCCTATTTTTGTTAGTGGAGACTGACAAGAATCCATTCTTCTAAGTATCATCTCACCATCATTTTTCCATTGTTTAAAAATGCAGGAAAATTTTGCAAATTGGCATTATAATTAGTAGCTGGACGGTACTTTTTTTTTTTGTGGGGTCGGTCAGGATGGGTGTTCAGGCCCTCTGTCAGATCGCTGGTTTGTTTTTATTATCCCCAGAGAAGAGTAGTGGGCATGTGTTTGGCAGGTGAAAATTGCGGATTCTGTTTCAGAGAATTAAACAGGATCCGCATGGTCATCTCATTCCTTTAAGAATCCTTTGCTTCATCAGCTGGGATTCCACCATGTTTCTATATACTCCTCTATGCGTGGGCACAGGTACCTGGCTTGTTCCAAGAAGTATGCTGGAGAGTTTTCAAATTAACCAGTACGTTGAAAATTATTTGCAGGTGTTCAGCGTTTCACCATAATTGTGATAACGTTTGTATGTGCCTCCTGAAACCCAAGAAGGCTGCGACGCACATAACTATGCTGAGGAGTAGCCGACTTGGTGTTGCCTTTTTTTGTTAGTGGAGACAGACAAGAAGCCATTCTTCTAAGTATCATCCCACCACCATTTTTGCATTTTTTAGAATGCAGGGAAATTTTGCAAGTTAGCATTATAATAAGTAGCTGGAGGGTATGGTTTTTATTTTGTGTGGTCGATGTGGATGGGGGGGTCAGGCCCTCTGTCAGTTCGCTGGTTAGTTTTTATTATCCCCAGAGAGGAGAAGTGGGCATGTGTTTCGCAGGTGAAAAGGGCGGATTCTGTTTCAGAGAATTAACGATGATCCCCATGGTCATCCCGTTCCTTTAATAATCCTTTACTTCATCAGCTGGAAATCCACCATGGTTCTATATACTCCTCTTTGCGTGGGAACAGGTAACTGGCTTGTTCCAAGAAGTATGCCGCAGAGCTTTTCAATTAACCAGTACATTGAAAATTATTTGCAGGTGTTCAGCGTTTCACCATAATTGTGATAACGTTTGTTTGTGCCTCCTGAAACCCAAGATGGCTGCCACGAACATAACTATGCTGAGGCGTAGCTGACTTGGTTTTGCCTATTTTTATTAGTGGAGACTGACAAGAATCCATTCTTCTAAGTATCATCTCACCATCATTTTTCCATTGTTTAAAAATGCAGGATAATTTTGCAAGTTAGCATTATAAGTAGTAGCTGGAGGCTACGGTGTTTTTTTTTTTTTCCTGTGGGGTCGGTGTGGATGTGTTGGTCAGGCCCTCTGTCACTTCCCTGGTTTGTTTTTATTATCCCCAGAGAGGAGAAGTGGGTATTAGTATGGCAGGTGAAAACTGCGGATTTGTTTCACAGAATTAAACAGGATCCGCATGGTAATCCTGTTCCTTTAAGAATCCTTTGCTTCATGAGCTGTCAATCCACCATGGTTCTATATACTTCTCTATGCGTGGGCACAGGAAACTGGCTTGTTCCAAGAAGTATGCCTCAGAGTTTTTCAATTAACCAGTATGTTGAAAATCCTTTGCAGGTTTTCAGCGTTTCACCATAGTTCTGATAACGTGTGTATGTGCCTACTGAAACCAAATATGGCTGCTACGGACATAACTATGCTGAGGCGTAGCTGACTTGGTGTTGCCTATTTTTGTCAGTGGAGACTGACAAGAAGCCATTCTTCTAAGTATCATCCCACCATCATTTCTCCATTGTTTAAAAATGCAGGGAAATTTTACAAGTAAGCATTATAATTAGTAGCTGGAGGGTACTTTTTTTTTTGTGGGGTCGGTCAGGATGGGTGTTCAGGCCCTCTGTCAGATCGCTGGTTTGTTTTTATTATCCCCAGAGAAGAGTAGTGGGCATGTCTTTGGCAGGTGAAAAGTGCGGATTCTGTTTCAGAGAATTAAACAGGATCCGCATGGTCATCTCATTCCTTTAAGAATCCTTTGCTTCATCAGCTGGGATTCCACCATGTTTCTATATACTCCTCTATGCGTGGGCACAGGTACCTGGCTTGTTCCAAGAAGTATGCTGGAGAGTTTTCAAATTAACCAGTACGTTGAAAATTATTTGCAGGTTTTCAGCGTTTCACCATAATTTTGATAACGTTTGTATGTGCCTCCTGAAACCCAAGAAGGCTGCGAATGAGATAACTATGCTGAGGAATAGCTGACTTGGTGTTGCCTATTTTTGTTAGTGGAGACAGACAAGAAGCCATTCTTCTAAGTATCATCCCACCACCATTTTTCCATTGTTTTAAAATGCAGGGAAATTTTGCAAGGAAGCATTATAATTAGTAGCTGAAGGCTACGGTGTTTTTTTTTTTTTTTTCCCCTGGGGTCGGTGTGGATGTGTTGATCAGACTCTCTGTCAGTTCGCTGGTTAGTTTTTATTATCCCCAGAGAGGAGAAGTGGGCATGTGTTTGGCAGGTGAAAAGGGCGGATTCTGTTTCAGAGAATTAACGATGATCCCCATGGTCATCCCGTTCCTTTAATAATCCTTTACTTCTTCAGCTGGAAATCCACCATGGTTCTATATACTCCTCTTTGCGTGGGAACAGGTAACTGGCTTGTTCCAAGAAGTATGCCTCAGAGCTTTTCAATTAACCAGTATGTTGAAAATCCTTTGCAGGTTTTCAGCGTTTCACCATAATTGTGATAACTTGTGTATGTGTCTCCTGAAACCAAATAAGGCTGCTACGGACATAACTATGCTGAGGCGTAGCTGACTTGGTGTTGCCTATTTTTGTCAGTGGAGACTGACAAGAAGCCATTCTTCTAAGTATCATCCCACCATCATTTCTCCATTGTTTAAAAGTGCAGGGAAATTTTGCAAATTGGCATTATAATTAGTAGCTGGAGGGTACTTTTTTTATTTGTGGGGTCGGTCAGGATGGGTGTTCAGGCCCTCTGTCAGATCGCTGGTTTGTTTTTATTATCCCCAGAGAAGAGTAGTGGGCATGTGTTTGGCAGGTGAAAAGTGCGGATTCTGTTTCAGAGAATTAAACAGGATCCGCATTGTCATTTCATTCCTTTAAGAATCCTTTGCTTCATCAGCTGGGATTCCACCATGTTTCTAAATACTCCTCTATGCGTGGGCACAGGTACCTGGCTTGTTTCAAGAAGTATGCTGGAGAGTTTTCAAATTAACCAGTACGTTGAAAATTATTTTCAGGTTTTCAGCGTTTCACCATAATTTTGATAACGTGTGTATGTGCCTCCTGAAACCCAAGAAGGCTGCGACGGACATAACTATGCTGAGGCGTAGCTGACTTGGTTTTCCCTATTTTTGTGAGTGGAGGCTCACAAGAATCCATTCTTCTAAGTATCATCTCACCATCATTTTTCCATTGTTTAAAAATGCAGGAAAATTGTGCAAGTTAGCATTATAATTAGTAGCTGGAGGCTACGGTGTTTTTTTTTTTTTTTTCCTGTGTGGTCGATGTTGATGGGGGGGGTGTGGCCCTGTGTAAGTTCGCTGGTTTGTTTTTATTATCCCCAGAGAGGAGAAGTGGGTATTAGTATGGCAGGTGAAAACTGCGGATCTGTTTCAGAGAATTAAACAGGATCCGCATGGTAATCCCGTTCCTTTAAGAATCCTTTGCTTCATCAGCTGGGAATCCACCATGGTTCTATATACATCTCTATGCGTGGGCACAGGAAACTGGCTTGTTCCAAGAAGTATGCCTCAGAGCTTTTCAATTAACCAGTATGTTGAAAATCCTTTGCAGGTTTTCAGCGTTTCACCATAATTGTGATAACGTGTGTATGTGCCTACTGAAACCAAATATGGCTGCTACGGACATAACTATGCTGAGGCGTAGCTGACTTGGTGTTGCCTATTTTTGTCAGTGGAGACTGACAAGAAGCCATTCTTCTAAGTATCATCCCACCACCATTTTTCCATTGTTTTAAAATGCAGGGAAATTTTGCAAGTTAGCATTATAATTAGTAGCTGGAGGGAACGGTTTTTTCTTTTGTGTGGTCGATGTGGATGGCGGGGTCAGGCCCTCTGTCAGTTCGCTGGTTAGTTTTTATTTTCCCCAGAGAGGAGAAGTGGGCATGTGTTTTGCAGGTGAAAAGGGCGGATTCTGTTTCAGAGAATTAACGATGATTCCCATGGTCATCCCGTTCCTTTAATAATCCTTTACTTCATCAGCTGGAAATCCACCATGGTTCTATATACTCCTCTTTGCGTGGGAACAGGTAACTGGCTTGTTCCAAGAAGTATGCCGTAGAGCTTTTCAATTAACCACTACGTTGAAAATTATTTGCAGGTGTTCAGCGTTTCACCATAATTGTGATAACGTTTGTTTGTGCCTCCTGAAACCCAAGATGGCTGCCACGAACATAACTATGCTGAGGCGTAGCTGACTTGGTTTTGCCTATTTTTGTTAGTGGAGACTGACAAGAATCCATTCTTCTAAGTATCATCTCACCATCATTTTTCCATTGTTTAAAAATGCAGGAAAATTGTGCAAGTTAGCATTATAATTAGTAGCTGGAGGCTACGGTTTTTGTTTTTTTTTCCTGTGGGGTCGGTGTGGATGCGTTGGTCAGGCCCTCTGTCAGTTCGCTGGTTTGTTTTTATTATCCCCAGAGAGGAGAAGTGGGTATTAGTATGGCAGGTGAAAACTGCGGATCTGTTTCAGAGAATTAAACAGGATCCGCATGGTAATCCGGTTCCTTTAAGAATCCTTTGCTTCATGAGCTGGGAATCCACCATGGTTCTATATACTTCTCTATGCGTGGGCACAGGAAACTGGCTTGTTCCAAGAAGTATGCCTCAGAGCTTTTCAATTAACCAGTATGTTGAAAATCCTTTGCAGGTTTTCAGCGTTTCACCATAATTGTGATAACTTGTGTATGTGTCTCCTGAAACCAAATAAGGCTGCTACGGACATAACTATGCTGAGGCGTAGCTGACTTGGTGTTGCCTATTTTTGTCAGTGGAGACTGACAAGAAGCCATTCTTCTAAGTATCATCCCACCATCATTTCTCCATTGTTTAAAAGTGCAGGGAAATTTTGCAAATTGGCATTATAATTAGTAGCTGGAGGGTACTTTTTTTATTTGTGGGGTCGGTCAGGATGGGTGTTCAGGCCCTCTGTCAGATCGCTGGTTTGTTTTTATTATCCCCAGAGAAGAGTAGTGGGCATGTCTTTGGCAGGTGAAAAGTGCGGATTCTGTTTCAGAGAATTAAACAGGATCCGCATGGTCATTTCATTCCTTTAAGAATCCTTTGCTTCATCAGCTGGGATTCCACCATGTTTCTAAATACTCCTCTATGCGTGGGCACAGGTACCTGGCTTGTTTCAAGAAGTATGCTGGAGAGTTTTCAAATTAACCAGTACGTTGAAAATTATTTTCAGGTTTTCAGCGTTTCACCATAATTTTGATAACGTGTGTATGTGCCTCCTGAAACCCAAGAAGGCTGCGACGGACATAACTATGCTGAGGCGTAGCTGACTTGGTTTTCCCTATTTTTGTGAGTGGAGGCTCACAAGAATCCATTCTTCTAAGTATCATCTCACCATCATTTTTCCATTGTTTAAAAATGCAGGAAAATTGTGCAAGTTAGCATTATAATTAGTAGCTGGAGGCTACGGTGTTTTTTTTTTTTTTTTCCTGTGTGGTCGATGTTGATGGGGGGGTGTGGCCCTCTGTAAGTTCGCTGGTTTGTTTTTATTATCCCCAGAGAGGAGAAGTGGGTATTAGTATGGCAGGTGAAAACTGCGGATCTGTTTCAGAGAATTAAACAGGATCCGCATGGTAATCCCGTTCCTTTAAGAATCCTTTGCTTCATCAGCTGGGAATCCACCATCTTTCTATATACATCTCTATGCGTGGGCACAGGAAACTGGCTTGTTCCAAGAAGTATGCCTCAGAGCTTTTCAATTAACCAGTATGTTGAAAATCCTTTGCAGGTTTTCAGCGTTTCACCATAATTGTGATAACGTGTGTATGTGCCTCCTGAAACACAAGAAGGCTGCGACGGACATAACTATGCTGGGGAGTAGCTGACTTGGTGTTGCCTATTTTTGTTAGTGGAGACTGACAAGAAGCCATTCTTCTAAGTATCATCCCACCACCATTTTTCCATTGTTTTAAAATGCAGGGAAATTTTGCAAGTTAGCATTATAATTAGTAGCTGGAGGGTAGGGTTTTTTTTGTGTGTGTGTGGTCGATGTGGATGTGTTTATCAGGCCCTCTGTCAGTTCGCTGGTTTGTTTTTATTATCCCCAGAGAGGAGAAGGGGGCATGTGTTTGGCAGGTGAAAAGGGCGGATTATGTTTCAGAGAATTAACGATGATCCCCATGGTCATCCCGTTCCTTTAATAATCCTTTACTTCATCAGCTGGAAATCCACCATGGTTCTATATACTCCTCTTTGCGTGGGAACAGGTAACTGGCTTGTTGCAAGAAGTATGTCGCAGAGCTTTTCAATTAACCAGTACGTTGAAAATTATTTGCAGGTGTTCAGCGTTTCACCATAATTGTGATAACGTTTGTTTGTGCCTCCTGAAACCCAAGAAGGCTGCGACGGACATAACTATGCTGAGGCGTAGCTGACTTGGTTTTGCCTATTTTTGTTAGTGGAGACTGACAAGAATCCATTCTTCTAAGTATCATCTCACCATCATTTTTCCATTGTTTGAAAATGCAGGAAAATTTTTCAAGTTAGCATTATAATTAGTAGCTGGAGGCTACGGTGTTTTTTTTTTTTTTTTTTTTCCTGTGGGTTCGGTGTGGATGTGTTGGTCAGGCCCTCTGTCAGTTCACTGGTTTGTTTTTATTATCCCCAGAGAGGAGAAGTGGGTATTAGTATGGCAGGTGAAAACTGGGGATCTGTTTCAGAGAATTAAACAGGATCCGCATGGTAATTCCGTTCCTTTAAGAATCCTTTGCTTCATGAGCTGGGAATCCACCATGATTCAATATACTTCTCTATGCGTGGGCACAGGAAACTGGCTTGTTCCAAGAAGTATGCCTCAGAGCTTTTCAATTAACCAGTATGTTGAAAATCCTTTGCAGGTTTTCAGCGTTTCACCATAATTGTGATAACGTGTGTATGTGTCTCCTGAAACCAAATTTGGCTGCTACGGACATAACTATGCTGAGGCGTAGCTGACTTGGTGTTGCCTATTTTTGTCAGTGGAGACTGACAAGAAGCCATTCTTCTAAGTATCATCCCACCATCATTTCTGCATTGTTTAAAAATGCAGGGAAATTTTGCAAATTGGCATTATAATTAGTAGCTGGACGGTACTTTTTTTTTTTGTGGGGTCGGTCAGGATGGGTGTTCAGGCCCTCTGTCAGATCGCTGGTTTGTTTTTATTATCCCCAGAGAAGAGTAATGGGCATGTGTTTGGCAGGTGAAAAGTGAGGATTCTGTTTCGGAGAATTAAACAGGATCCGCATGGTCATCTCATTCCTTTAAGAATCCTTTGCTTCATCAGCTGGGATTCCACCATGTTTCTATATACTCCTCTATGCGTGGGCACAGGTACCTGGCTTGTTCCAAGAAGTATGCTGGAGAGTTTTCAAATTAACCAGTACGTTGAAAATTATTTGCAAGTTTTCACCGTTTCACCATAATTTTGATAACGTTTGTATGTGCCTCCTGAAACCCAAGAAGGCTGCGACAGACATAACTATGCTGAGGAGTAGCTGACTTGGTGTTGCCTATTTTTGTTAGTGGAGACAGACAAGAAGCCACTCTTCTAAGTATCATCCCACCACCATTTTTCCATTGTTTTAAAATGCAGGGAAATTTTGCAAGTTAGCATTATAATTAGTAGCTGGAGGGTACGGTTTTTTTTTGTGTGTGGTCGATGTGGATGGGTGGGTCAGGCCCTCTGTCAGTTCACTGGTTAGTTTTTATTATCCCCAGAGAGGAGAAGTGGGCATGTGTTTGGCAGGTGTAAAGGGCGGATTCTGTTTCAGAGAATTAACGATGATCCCCATGGTCATCCCGTTCGTTTAATAATCCTTAACTTCATCAGCTGGAAATCCACCATTGTTCTATATACTCCTCTTTGCGTGGGAACAGGTAAGTGGCTTGTTCCAAGAAGTATGCCGCAGAGCTTTTCAGTTAACCACTACGATGAAAATAATTTGCAGGTGCTCAGCGTTTCACCATAATTGTGATAACGTTTGTTTGTGCCTCCTGAAACCCAAGAAGGCTGCGACGGACATAACTATGCTGAGGAGTAGCTGACTTGGTGTTGCCTATTTTTGTTAGTGGAGACTGACAAGAAGCCATTCTTCTAAGTATCATCCTACCATCATTTTTCCATTGTTTAAAAATGCAGGAAAATTTTGCAAGTTAGCATTATAATTAGTAGCTGGAGGCTAAGGTGTTTTTTTTTTTTTTTCCTGTGGGGTCCGTGTGGATGTGTTGGTCAGGCCCTCTGTCAGTTCGCTGGTTTGTTTTTATTATCCCCAGAGAGGAGAAGTGGGTATTAGTATGGCAGGTGAAAACTGCGGATCTGTTTCAGAGAATTAAACAGGATCCGCATGGTAATCCTGTTCCTTTAAGAATCCTTTGCTTCATGAGCTGGGAATCCACCAAGGTTCTATATACTTCTCTATGCGTGGGCACAGGAAACTGGCTTGTTCCAAGAAGTATGCCTCAGAGCTTTTCAATTAACCAGTATGTTGAAAATCCTTTGCAGGTTTTCAGCGTTTCACCATAATTGTGATAACGTGTGTATGTGCCTACTGAAACCAAATATGGCTGCTACGGACATGACTATGCTGAGGCGTAGCTGACTTGGTGTTGCCTATTTTTGTCAGTGGAGACTGACAAGAAGCCATTCTTCTAAGTATCATCCCACCATCATTTCTCCATTGTTTAAAAATGCAGGGAAATTTTGCAAATTGGCATTATAATTAGTAGCTGGAGTGTACTTTTGTTTTTGTGGGGTCGGTCTGGATGGGTGTTCAGGCCCTCTGTCAGATCGCTGGTTTGGTTTTATTATGCCCAGAGAAGAGTAGTGGGCATGTGTTTGGCAGGTGAAAAGTGCGGATTCTGTTTCAGAGAATTAAACAGGATCCGCATGGTCATCTCATTCCTTTAAGAATCCTTTGCTTCATTAGCTGAGATTCCACCATGTTTCTATATACTCCTCTATGCATGGGCACAGGTACCTGGCTTGTTCCAAGAAGTATGCTGGAGAGTTTTCAAATTAACCAGTACGTTGAAAATTATTTGCAGGTTTTCAGCATTTCACCATAATTTTGATAACGTTTGTATGTGCCTCCTGAAACCCAAGAAGGCTGCGACGGACATTACTATGCTGAGGAGTAGCTGACTTGGTGTTGCCTATTTTTGTTAGTGGAGACAGACAAGAAGCCATTCTTCTAAGTATCATCCCACCACGATTTTTCCATTGTTTTAAAATGCAGGAAAATTTTGCAAGTTAGCATTATAATTAGTAGCTGGAGGGTACGGTTTTTTTTGTCTGTGTGGTCTATGTGGATGGGGGGGTCAGGCCCTCTGTCAGTTCGCTGGTTACTTTTTATTATCCCCAGAGAAGAGAAGTGGGCATGTGTTTGGCAGGTGAAAAGGGCGGATTCTGTTTCAGAGAATTAACGATGATCCCCATGGTCATCCCGTTCCTTTAATAATCCTTTACTTCATCAGCTGGAAATCAACCATGGTTCTATATACTCTTCTTTGCATGGGAACAGGTATATGGCTTGTTCCAAGAAGTATGCTGCGGAGCTTTTCAATTAACCACTACGTTGAAAATTATTTGCAGGTGTTCAGCGTTTCACCATAATTGTGATAACGTTTGTTTGTGCCTCCTGAAACCCAAGAAGGCTGCGACGGACATAACTATGCTGAGGAGTAGCTGACTTGGTGTTGCCTATTTTTGTTAGTGGAGACTGACAAGAAGCCATTCTTCTAAGTATCATCCCACCACCATTTTTCCATTGTTTTAAAATGCAGGGAAATTTTGCAAGTTAGCATTATAATTAGTAGCTGGAGGGTACGGCTTTTTTTTTCTGTGTGGTCGATGTGGATGGAGGGGTCAGGCCCTCTGTCAGTTCGCTGGTTAGTTTTTATTATCCCCAGAGAGGAGAAGTTGGCATGTGCTTGGCAGGTTAAAAGGGAGGATTCTGTTTCAGAGAATTAACGATGATCCCCATGGTCATCCCGTTCCTTTAATAATGCTTTACTTCATCAGCTGGAAATCCACCATGGTTCTATATACTCCTCTTTGCGTGGGAACAGGTAACTGGCTTGCTCCAAGAAGTATGCCGCAGAGTTTTCAATTAACCACTACGTTGTAAATTATTTGCACGTGTTCAGCGTTTCACCATAATTGTGATAACGTTTGTTTGTGCCTCCTGAAACCCAAGATGGCTTCCACGAACATAAGGATGCTGAGGCGTAGCTGACTTGGTTTTGCCTATTTTTGTTAGTGGAGACTGACAAGAATCCATTCTTCTAAGTATCATCTCTCCATCATTTTTCCATTATTTAAAAATGCAGGAGAATTTTGCAAGTTAGCATTATAATTAGTAGCTGGAGGCTACGGTGTTTTTTTTTTTTTTTTTCCTGTGGGGTCGGTGTGGGTGTGTTGGTCAGGCCCTCTGTCAGTTCGCTGGTTTGTTTTTAATATCCCCAGAGAGGAGAAGTGGGTATTAGTATAGCAGGTGAAAACTGCAGATCTGTTTCAGAGAATTAAACAGGATCCGCATGGTAATCCCGTTCCTTTAATAATCCTTTGCTTCATGAGCTGGGAATCCACCATGGTTCTATATACTTCTCTATGCGTGGGCACAGGAAACTGGCTTGTTCCAAGAAGTATGCCTCAGAGCTTTTGAATTAACCAGTATGTTGAAAATCCTTTGCAGGTTTTCAGCGTTTCACCATAATTGTGATAACGTGTGTATGTGCCTACTGAAACCAAATATGGCTGCTACGGACATAACTATGCTGAGGCGTAGCTGACTTGGTGTTGCCTATTTTTGTCAGTGGAGACTGACAAGAAGCCATTCTTCTAAGTATCATCCCACCATCATTTCTCCATTGTTTAAAAATGCAGGGAAATTTTGCAAATTGGCATTATAATTAGTAGCTGGAGGGTACTTTTTTTTTTTGAGGGGTCGGTCAGGATGGGTGTTCAGGCCATCTGTCAGATCGCTGGTTTCTTTTTATTATCCCCAGAGAAGAGTAGTGGGCATGTGTTTGGCAGGTGAAAAGTGGGGATTCTGATTCAGAGAATTAAAGAGGATCCGCATGGTCATCTCATTCCTTTAAGAATCCTTTGCTTCATCAGCTGGGATTCCACCATGTTTCTATATACTCCTCTATGCGTGGGCACAGGTACCTGGCTTGTTCCAAGAAGTATGCTGGAGAGTTTTCAAATTAACCAGTACGTTGAAAATTATTTGCAGGTTTTCAGCGTTTCACCATAATTTTGATAACGTTTGTATGTGCCTCCTGAAACCCAAGAAGGCTGCGATGGACATAACTATGCTGAGGAGTAGCTGACTTGGTGTTGCCTATTTTTGTTAGTGGAGACAGACAAGAAGCCATTCTTCTAAGTATCATCCCACCACCATTTTTCCATTGTTTTAAAAGGCAGGGAAATTTTGCAAGTTAGCATTATAATTAGTAGCTGGAGGGTACGGTTTTTTTTTTTGTGTGAGGTCAATGTTGGTTTGGGGTTCAGGCCCTCTGTCAGTTTGCTGGTTAGTTTTTATTATCCCCAGAGAGGAGAAGTGGGCATATGTTTGGCAGGTGAAAAGGGCGGATTCTGTTTCAGAGAAATAACGATGATCCCCATGGTCATCCCGTTCCTTTAATAATCCTTTACTTCATCAGCTGGAAATCCACCATGGTTCTATATACTCCTCTTTGCGTGGGAACAGGTAACTGGCTTGTTCCAAGAAGTATGCCGCAGAGCTTTTCAATTAACCACTACGTTGAAAATTATTTGCAGGTATTCAGCGTTTCACCTTAATTGTGATAACGTTTGTTTGTGACTCCTGAAACCCAAGAAGGCTGCGACGGACATAACTATGCTGAGGAGTAGCTGACTTGGTGTTGCCTATTTTTGTTAGTGGAGACAGACAAGAAGCCATTCTTCTAAGTATCATCCCACCACCATTTTTCTATTGTTTTAAAAGGCAGGGAAATTTTAAAATTTTAAACACTTAACCCTAACCCTAACCCTAACCCTAACCTTAACCCTAACCCTAACCCACCACCATTTTTCAGGGAAATTTTAAAATTTTAAATTTTAAACCCTTAACCCTTAACACTTAAACCTTAAAATTTTAAAATTTTAAACCCTTAATCCTAACCCTAACCATAACCTTAACCCTAACCCTAACCCACCACCATTTTTCCATTGTTTTAAAAGGCAGGGAAATTTTAAAATTTTAAACCCTTATCCGTAACCCTAACCCTAACCGTAATGCTAACCCCTAAACGTAACCCTAACCGTGACCAGTAAACCTAACCCTAACCTCTAACACAAACCATAGCACATAACTCTAACCCTAAAACTAACCCTAACCCTAACCCTAAACCTAAACCCTAACTCTTAACCTTAACACTAAGCGTTAACTCTCACGCTAACCTTTAATCCTAACCCTAATCCTCATCTTCAACCCTAAACCTAACACTTAACCCTAACCCTGTACCAAACCCTAACCCCTCATCTTAACCCTAACCGTAAACCTCAACCCTAAACCAAAGTGTAACCGTTAAACCTAAGAGTAACCTTTAACCCTAACCCTATTCCCTAACCCTAAGCCCTCACCCTAACACTAAACTTCATCCTTAACCCTAACCAGAATCCTAACCCTAAATCTAATTCTCAGACTTCTGGCTTTCTTAGAGTTTAGAAAGCCTGCAATCCTCCCATGCCATGCGTGAAAGGAGGCTCTACCACTGTGTCCTGCATGAAACCCACGGGCCCATACCCAGAGTATGATAGAGTGGGTTCCCGGGTACAATCCCAGCCCCCTAAACTCCCCCCGCCCGCCTAATGCAGACAGGGCCCGTGCGCTAAGCTTAAACAATACCTTTAACAGATAACCCTAACCCTGAACATAACACCCAACCCTGTTCCTATTTCTCCCCTTAACACGTAAACCTCACCGTGCGCCTAACTTTAACCTCTTATCCTAACGTTAATGCATAACCCATTCCCTGAGAACAACCCCTATCCCATAATTCTAACCCTATCTCCTCGTCATCACTGTGACACCTAATCCCTAACCCTAATTCTAAACCGCTAACCCTAACCGTAACCCTACCTACAACCCTAACACTGACAGTAACCCTTACTTCTAACCCCAACGCTATGCCTAACAAAAACCCTAACCCTTGACCCTAACCCTTCACCCTAACCCCTAAGCCTTACCCTAACCCTTAACCCTAATCCTAATCCTAACCATTAAACCTAACCCTAGCTCTTAAAGCTAACCCTAAACCTTACCCTCACGACTAGACCTAACCCTTACACTAACCTAACACCTAATCCTAACCAGAACCCCTAAAGCTAACCCTGAACCCTATCCCTAACCCTAGCAGTCAACTTTAACCCTAAACCTAAGCCCAACCCGTAACCCTAATCCTATCCTTTTACCCTAAAACTAATCCCTAAACCTAACCCCTATACCTCACCCTAACTCTAACCCCAATCCTAATTATAACCATACCCCTTCATAATACACTAACTCCTAACCGCTAACCCTAAAACTAACCAAAAACCCTAATCACTAATCCCTAACCCTAACGCTTAATCTTTAACCTAACCGTTAACCCTCACCCTAAATCTTAACACTGACCCTAACCTTAACCTTTAACTCTAAGCCTAACCCTTAACCCTACAGTAAGGAAGACCCTTAATGCTAATGGGATCCCTTATCCCTAACCAAAACACTACAGCTAAAATAACCCTAACCTTGGATCCTTAAACCTAACCCCTAACACTTACTTTAACCCCAAACCCTAACCCTATTCCTAAGCATTAAACCTAACCCTATCTCTTAACCCTAACGCTAGCCCTTACCCTAAATCCTAGATCTAACCCTAAATCTAACCTACCGCCTAATCCTAACCTTAAGCCCATATGCTAACACTAACCCTGAACCCTAAACCTACCCGGAACCGTTAACACTAACCCTATCCGTGAACCTTAACCCTGACCCTAACCATTACCTGCACCCAAACATTTAACCCTGACCCTAACCCTTATCCTTAATGCTAACCCTAACACTAAACCCTAACCCTAAGCCGAACACTTATCCCTAATCCTATCCCTTAACCCTAACCCTAACCCTAATGCTACCCCCTAAACGTAACCCTAACCGTGACCAGTAAACCTAACCCTAACCTCTAACACAAACCATAGCACATAACTCTAAACCTAAAACTAACCCTAACCCTAACCCTAACCCTAAACCCTAACTCTTAACCTGAACCCTAAGCGTTAACTCTCACGCTAACTTTTAATCCTAACCCTAATCCTAATCTTCAACCCTAAACCTAACACTTAACCCTAACCCTGTACGAAACCCTAACCCCTGATCTTAACCCTAACCTTAAACCTCAACCCTAAACCAAAGTGTAACCGTTAAACCTAAGAGTAACCTTTAACCCTAACCGTAATCCCTAAGCCTAAGCCCTCACCCTAACACTAAACTTCATCCTTAACCCTAACCAGAATCCTAACCCTAAATCTAATTCTCAGACTTCTGGCTTTCTTAGAGTTTAGAAAGCCTGCAATCTTCCCATGCCATGCGTGAAAGGAGGCTCTACCACTGTGTCCTGCATGAAACCCACGGGCCCATACCCAGAGTATGATAGAGTGGGTTCCCGGGTACAATCCCAGCCCCCGAAACTCCCCCCGCCCGCCTAATGCAGACAGGGCCCGTGCGCTAAGCATAAACAATACCTTTAACAGATAACCCTAACCCTGAACATAACACCCAACCCTGTTCCTATTTCTCCCCTTAACACGTAAACCTCACCGTGCGCCTAACTTTAACCTCTTATCCTAACGTTAATGCATAACCCATTCCCTGAGAACAACCCCTATCCCATAATTCTAACCCTATCTCCTAGTCATCACTGGAACACCTAATCCCTAACCCTAATTCTAAACCGCTAACCCTAACCGGAACCCTACCTACAACCCTAACACTGACAGTAACCCTTACTTCTAACCCCAACGCTATGCCTAACAAATACCCTAACCCTTCACCCTAACCCCTAAGCCTTACGCTAACCCTTAACCCTAATCCTAATCCTAACCATTAAACCTAACCCTAGCTCTTAAAGCTAACCCTAAACCTTACCCTCACGACTAGACCTAACCCTGACACTAACCTAACAGCTAACCCTAACCAGAACCCCTAAAGCTAACCCTGAACCCTATCCCTAACCCTAGCAGTAAACTTTAACCCTAAAACTAAGCCAACCCATAACCCTAATCCTATCCTTTTACCCTAAAACTAACCCCTAAACCTAACCCCTATACCTAACCCTAACTCTAACCCCAATCCTAATTCTAACCATACCCCTTCATAAAACACGAACTCCTAACCTCTAACCCTAACACTAACCAAAAACCCTAATCGCTAATCCCTAACCCTAACAATTAACCTTTAACCTAACCGTTAACCCTCACCTTAATTCTTAACACTGACCCTAACCTTAACCTTTAACTCTAAGCCTAACCCTTAACCCTACAGTAAGGAAGACCCTTAATGCTAATGGGATCCCTTTTCCCTAACCCTAACACTACAGCTAAAAATAACCCTAACCTTTGATCCTTAAACCTAACCCCTAACACTTACTTTAACCCCAAACCCTAACCCTAATCCTAAGCATTAAACCTAAGCCTATCTCTTAATCCTAACCCTAGCACTTACCCTAACGCCTAGTTGTAACCCTGAATCTAACCTCCCGCCTAATCCTAACCTTAAGCCCTAATGCTAACGCTAACCCTGAACCCTAAACCTACCCGTAACCCTTAACACTAACCCTATCCGTGAACCTTAACCCTGACCCTAACCATTACCCGCACCCAAGCATTTAACCCTGACCCTAACCCTAATCCTTAATGCTAACCCTAACACTAAACCCTAACCCTAAGCCCAACACTTAACCCTAATCCTATCCCTTAACCCTAACCCTAACCCTAACCCTAATGCTAACCCCTAAACGTAACCCTAACCGTGAACAGTAAACCTAACACTTACCTCTAACACAAACCATAGCACATAACTCTAACCCTAAAACTAACCCTAACCCTAACCCTAAACCTAAACCCTAACTCTTAACCTTAACCCTAAGCGTTAACTCTCACGCTAACCTTTAATCCTAACCCTTATCCTAATCTTCAACCCTAAACCTAACACTTAACCCTAACCCTGTACCAAACCCTAACCCCTCATCTTAACCCTAACCTTAAATCTCAACCGTAAACCAAAGTGTAACCGTTAAATCTAAGAGTAACCTTTAACCCTAACCGTAATCCCTAAGCCTAAGCCCTCACCCTAACACTAAACTTCATCCTTAACCCTAACCATAACCCTAACCCTAAATCTAATTCTCAGACTTCTTGCTTTCTTAGAGTTTAGAAAGCCTGCAATCCTCCCACGCCATGCGTGAAAGAGGGCTCTGCCACAGTGTCCTGCATGAAACCCAGAGGCCCATACACTGTGTGCGGTAGAGTGCGTTCCCAGCGACCATCACAGACACCTAACTTTGCCTCCTAGGGCATACAGGGCCCGTGCCCTAAGCATAAACCCTACCCCTCACCCATATGCCTAACCCACAACATAACACCTAACCCTGATCCTACTGCTCACCTTAACAGGTAAACCTCACCATAACCCTAACTTTAACCCGATATCTTAACGTTAATGCATGACACCCTGAGAACAAGCCCTATACCGTCATTATAACCCTAACTCCTAGCTATAACCATAACACCTAATCCCTAATTCGGAAACGCCAACCCTAACCTTAACCCGACCGACAACACTAACACTAACGCTAACCCCTTACCCTAATCCTACGCCTAAAAGTAACCCTAACCGTTGATCCTTCGTCATAACCCCTAACCTTAACCCTAACCCTTAACCCTATTCCCAATCCTAACCATTAAACAGAACCCTAACTCTTAACCCTAACCCTAACCTTTACCCTAATGCCTAGAGATCTAACCCCAACACTGACCTACAGTTAACACTAACCCCAACCCCTAATGCTAACCTTAAACCTGAACCAAGCTCCTAACCCTTAACCCTAACACTATCCCTATCCCCTAAGCCTAACCCCAACTCTTAACCCTCTAACCCTCACCCTGAATCCTAACCCTATCCCTTAAACCTAACCCCTAACCCTAACGCTAACTCCAACCCTAAACCTTACCCTGGCCCCCTAACCCAGACTTAACACCTTACCCCTAACACTAACTCTAACCCTAACCACTAATCCCTAGCACCTAACCCTGACTCGAAACCTAACCCCTAACACGAAAAACCCTAACCCCAACCCCAACCCTAATTCTCACACTACTTCCATTCCCAGAGTGAAGCAAGCCTACAATACAGCCATGCCATGTGTGAGATGAGGCTCCGCCTGAGTCCTGCATGTATGTCCTCTCCCAAGGCCCAGGGAATGATGTTGTGCTTTCGTGGTGACTCCGACCGCACCCCTCTCACCGTAGATTAACCAGGTCCTGTGCCCTTAAACTGACCGCTAAAGCTAAGCCGTACCACCAACGCTAACCCCTGACCCTGAACCTAAGCCCCGAGCCTAAAGCCCAACATTAACTCTAGACCCTTACCCTAAACCTAATCCCTAACCCTAATGCTAACCCCTAAACCCAACCCTAACCGTCAACAGTAAACCTAACCCTAACCCCTAACACAAACCATAGCACATAACTCTAACCCTAAATCTAACCCTAAGCCAAACCGTAAACCCTAACTCTTAACCTTAACCCTAAGCGTTAACTCTCACGCTAACCTTTAATCCTAACCCTAATCCTAATCTTCAACCCTAAACCTAACACTTAACCCTAAACGTCTACCAAACCCTAACCCCTCATCTTAACCCTAACCGTAAACCTCAACCCTAAACCGAACTGTAATCGTTAAACCTAAGAGTAACCTTTAACCCTAACCCTAATCCCTAACCTTAAGCCCTCACCCTAACACTAAACTTCATCCTTAACCCTAACCATAATCCTAACCCTAAATCTAATTCTCAGACTTCTGGCTTTCTTAGAGTTTAGAAAGCCTGCAATCCTCCCATGCCATGCGTGAAAGGAGGGTCTACCACTGTGTCCTGCATGAAACCCACGGGCCCATACCCAGAGTATGATAGAGTGGGTTCCCGGGTACAATCCCAGCCCACTAAACTCCCCCCGCCCGCCCAATGCAGACAGGGCCCGTGCGCTAAGCATAAACAATACCTCTAACAGATAACCCTAACCCTGAACATAACACCCAACCCTGTTCCTATTTCTCCCCTTAACACGTAAACCTCACCATGATCCTAACTTTAACCTATTATCCTAACGTTGATGCATAACCCATTCCCTGAGAACAACCCCTATCCCATAATTATAACCCTATCTCCTAGTCATCACTGGAACACCTAATCCCTAACCCTAATTCTAAACCGCCAACCCTAACCGTAACCCTACCTACAACCCTAACACTGACAGTAACCCTTACTTCTAACCCCAACGCTGTGCCTAACAAAAACCCTAACCCTTCACCCTAACCCCTAAGCCTTACGCTAACCCTTATACCTAATGCTAATCCTAACCATTAAACCTAACCCTAGCTCTTAAAGCTAACCCTAAACCTTACCCTCACGACTAGACCTAACCCTGACACTAACCTAACAGCTAACCCTAACCAGAACCCCTAAAGCTAACCCTGATCCCTATCCCTAACCCTAGCAGTAAACTTTAACCCTAAAACTAAGCCCAACCCAGAACCCTAATCCTATCCTTTTACCCTAAAACTAACCCCTAAACCTAACCCCTATACCTAACCCTAACTCTAACCCCAATCCTAATTCTAACCATACCCCTTCATAAAACACGAACTCCTAACCTCTAACCCTAACACTAACCAAAAACCCTAATCGCTAATCCCTAACCCTAACGCTTAACCTTTACCCTAACCGTTAACCCTCCCCCTAATTTTTAACACTGACCCTAACCTTAACCTTTAACTCTAAGCCTAACCCTTAACCCTACAGTAAGGAAGACCCTTAATGCTAATGGGATCCCTTTTCCCTAACCCTAACACTACAGCTAAAAATAACCCTAACCTTTGATCCTTAAACCTAACCCCTAACACTTACTTTAACCCCAAACCCTAACCCTAATCCTAAGCATTAAACCTAACCCTATCTCTTAACCCTAACCCTAGCCCTTACCCTAACGCTTAGATCTAACCCTAAATCTAACCTCCTGCCTAATCCTAACCTTAAGCCCTAATGCTAACTCTAACCCTGAACCCTAAACCTACCCATAACCCTTAACACTAACGCTATCCGTAAACCTTAACCCTGACCCTAACCATTACCCGCACCCAAGCATTTAACCCTGACCCTAACCCTAATCCTTAATGATAACGCTAACACTAAACCCTAACCCTAAGCCCAACACTTAACCATAATACTATCCTTTAACCCTAAGCCTAACCCTAACCCCTAACGCTAAATCTAACCCTAACCGCAACCCTAACCCTCAATCTTGAAACTTACCATTAACCCTGACACTAACCCTTAACCCTAACCCTACTCCTAATCCTTATCCATAAGGCTAATACTGAAGCCTAACCCTGTGCCAAACGCTAAACCCAAACCTTAACCCTAACCCTGAATCTTAAACGTAAACCTAACTGTAACTGTTAAACCTAACACTAACATTTAACCCTAACACCTAACCCTAAGACTCCACCCTAACACTAATCTTCATCCCTAAACATTACCATAATCCTACCCCTAAATCTAATTCTCAGACTTCTTGCTTTCTCAGAGTTTAGAAAGCCTACAATCCTCCCATGCCATGAGTTAAAGGGTGCTCTGCCACTGTGTCCTGCATGAAACCCAGGAATCCACACCCAGCGTTCAATAGAGTGTGTTCCCGGGGACAATCCTATCCCCCTAACCCCCGCCCGCCGCCCAGTGCAGACAGGGCCTGTATGCTAAGTATAAGCACTGCCCCTAACAGATAACCCTCACCCTGAACATAACACCTAACCATGATCCTATTCCTAAATGTAAACCATAAACCTCCCCGTAATGCTAACTTATCCCCTTAAATTAACGTTAATGCATAACACCCTGAGAAGAAGCCCTATCCCATAATTCTAATCCTAAACCATAGTCATAACCATAACACCTCATCCCTATTTCTAAAATGAAAACCCTAACTTTCACCCTACCACAACCCTAACCCTAACCCTATCCCCTAACCCTAAGCCCTCACCCTATCACTAATCTTCATCCCTAAACCGTGCCGTAATTTTAACCCAAAATCTAATTCTCAGACTTCTTGTTTTCTCAGAGTTTTGAAAGCCTACAATCCTACTAAGCCATGCATGAAAGCCGGCTCTGCCACAGTGTCCGGCATGAAACCGAGAGGCCCATACACTGCGTGGGATAGAGTGTGTTCTCAGCGACCATCACAGACTCCTAACTTCGCCTCCTAGTGCATACAGGGCCCATGCCCTAAGCATAAACCCTACCCGTCACCCATAACCCTAACCCAGAACATAACACCTAACCCTGATCCTACTGCTCACCTCAACACGTAAACCTCACCGTAACCCTAAGTTCAACCCCTTATCTTAACGTTAATGCATGACACCCTGAGAACAAGCCTATACCGTAATTCTAACCCTAACTCCTAGCCATAACCATAACACCTAATCCCTAATTCTGAAACGCCAACCCTAACCTTAACCCTACCAACACTAACCCTAACCCTAACTCTTAACCATAACACTAACCTTTACCCTAATGCCTAGAGATTTAACCCCAACACTGACCTACAGTTACACTAAACCTACCCTCTAATGCTAACCTTAAACCTGAACCATAAACCTAACCCTTAACCCTAACCCTATCCCTAACCCCCTTACCCTAACTCTAACTGTTAACCCTCACCCTAACCCTCAACCCTGACCCTAACCTTAAACCTTAATCCTAACCATGCGTGAGATGAGCCTCTGCCTTTGTCCTGCCTGACAGTTGAAGCCCAACACCCAGGGTACGATGAAGTGGGGACCCAGCCTTGCTCCACATCCACAGTGCCCCGTACGTTAGACAGGGCCCGTGCCCTAACACACACCGTTAAACGTAAGCCCTAACCCTATCACTAAACCAAACCCTTAGTAAGCCCTGAATCTAAGTCCTAACAATAACCCTAATCCCTGACACTTACTCTTGCCTCTCACCCTAAACCTAAACCCAACCACTAAACATAATCCTAATCTCTAACCCTAACAGTAATCCTAACCCTAATTCTAACCTAAAACCCTAACCCCTAAACCTAATCCTAGTCTCTAACACCTAACCTTACCCTAAACCCAATTCCAATTCTCAGACTTCTTCAATTCAAAAACTTAAAAAAGCCTACAATCCACCAATGCCGTGTCTGAGATGAGGGTCCGCCCCTATGTCCTGCATGACAGGCAGGCGCCAATGCCCAGGGTACTATGGAGTGGGGTCCGGGGGTCTGGAGGCTTGCTAAACTCCAGTTTGGAAGAATTGCTATAGTCATATATAGGGATGCTTACATTTACTGATAGAAAGCAACTATTGGTGTGTGATTTGTAGGCTTGCCTTACTCTAGTTTGGATGAAGAAGCTGAATCATATATAGGAATATTAGCTTTGAGTTAGAGGAAGCATCTATGGGGGGTGCTTTTTTGGCTTGTTAAACTCTGGTTTGGAAGAAGTTCGAGAGTCTTATATAGGAACGATATCATTCATTCAGAGAAAGCAATTATAGGGAGTTGGTTTGTAGGCTTGCTAAGCTCTAGTTTGGAGGAAGGCGAGAGTCATATATAGGAACGCTTACATTCACATAAAGCGTCTACGGGGGGACGGTTTCTAGGCTTCCTAAACTCTAGCTTGGAAAAAGAGGACAGTTATGTATAGGAACTCTCGGCGGGGGATTTGTAGCATTGCTAAAATCTTAGATTGGAAAAGTTGCGAGAGTCATACATAGGAATGTTAACATTCACTCAATGAAAGCAACTATAAGGGGTGCTTTCCAGGCTGGCTACACTCTAATTTGGAAAAAGTGCGACAGTCATATAGAGGAAGGCTTATATTCACTCAGACAAAGCAATTATGTGTAGGTGTATAGTAGGCATGCTAACTCTAGTTTGGAAAATTTCGAGAGCCATGTATAGGAAAGCTTACAGTAACTTAGAGAAAGCAACGAACGGGGGTGGAGTGTAGGCTTGCTAAACTCTAGTTTGGAGGAAGTGCCATAGTCCTATATAGGAACGCTTAAATTCGTTCAGAGAAAACAGCTGTCGGGGATTGGTTTGTAGACATAACTCAAGTTTGGAAGAAGTGCGAGAGACATATATAGGAATGTTTACATTGACTCAAAGAAAGCAACTATGGGGGAGTGTTATTTTGGCATGCCAGATGCTAGTTAGGAAGAAGTACAAGACTCATATATAGGAACGCTTACATTCACACAGCGAGAGCAACTACGGAGTAGTGTCAGGTAGACATGTTAAAGTCTAGCTTGGGAGAAGTTCCAGAGTCCTATATAGGAAAGGTAACAGCCACTTTGAAAAAGCAAGTCTTGGCGGGTGGTTTGTAGGCCTGCAAAACCCTGTTTTGGTTGAAGTGTGAGAGTCATATATGAGAACGCTTACATTCCCTCAGAGAAAGCAACGATGGGGTTGTTTGTAGGCTTACTAAACTGCAGTTTGGAAGAAGCACGAGAATCACATATAGGAACACATACATTTTGACGCACTGAAAGTAACTATGGGGTGGTGTTTTATAGGCATGCTAAACTCTAGTTTGGACGAAGTTTGAGAATCACATATAAGAAAGCTTACAGTCACTTAGAGAAAGCAAATCTCTGGGTGTGGAATGTAGGCATGCTAAACTCTATTTTGGTTGAAGTGTGAGAGTCATATATGGGAACGCTTACATTCACTCAGAGAAAACAACGTTTGGGTGGTGGTTTGTAGGGCATACTAAACTGTAGTTTGGAAGAAGTACGAGAGTCCTATATAGGAACACTTACATTCACGCAGAGAAAGCACTTATGGCGTCAGGTTTTGTAGGCATGCTAAACTGCAGTTTGGAAGAAGTTGGAGAACCTTATACAGGAATGATTACCATCACCTAGGGAAAGCAACTCTCGGGAGATTGTTTGTACACATGCTAAACTCTAATTTGGATGAAGTGTGAGAGTCAAACATGGGACCGCTTACATTCCCTCAGAGAAACAACATTGGGCTGGTTTTTGTAGGCATACTAATTAGTTTGGAAGAAGTACAAGAATGATATTTGGGAACGCTTACATTCACCCAGAGAAAGCAACTACGGGGTGGTGTTTTGTAAGCATGCTATAGTTTGGAAGAAGTTCTAAACCTGAACAGTCACTTAGAGAAAGCAACTCTTGGTGGGTGATTTTTAGGTCTGCTAAATTGTATTTTGAAAGAAGTACCAGAGTCATATATACTAATGCTTACATTCATGCAAAGAAAAAACTATGGGGTGATGTTTTGTGGGCATGTTAACCTGTAGTTTGGAAGAAGTTGGAGAGTCTTATTTAGGAAAGCTTACAGTCACCTAGAGAAAGCAACTCTCGGGAGATCCTTTCTTGGCCTGCTAAACTCTACTTTGCATCAATTGTGAGAGTCAAACATGGGAATGCTTTCATTCATTCAGAGAATGCAACGTTTGGGTGGTGGTTTGTAGGCATTCTAAACTGTATTTGGGAGGAAGTACGAGAGTCATATATCTGAACGCTTACATTCAGGCATAGACAGCAACTCTGGGGTCGTATTTTGTTGGCATGCTAAATTGTGGTTTGGAAGAAGTTCGAGAGTCTTATATAGGAAAGATTACAGCGACACAGAGAAAACAACTCTCGGAAGTTTATTGGTAGGCCTGCTAAACTCTAATTTGGATGAAATGTGAGAACGCTTGCGTTCATTCACTCAGAGAAAGAAACATTATCGTGATGGTTTGAAGGCATAATAACTGTAGTTGGGAAGAAGTAGGAGAGTCATATATATGAACGGTTACATTCACGCAGAGAAAGCAACTGTGGGGTGGCGCAGGTATGCATGTTAATCTGTAGTTTGGAGGAAGTGCGAGAGTCATATCTGGGGAAAATTACAGTCACTTAGAGAAAGGAACCATTTTGGGCTGGTTTGTAGATCTGCTAAATTCTATTTTGGAAACAGAGTGTGAGTCATATATGGGAACGCTTATGTTCACTCAGAGAAAGCAACCACGGTGTGGTGTTTTGTTGGCATGGTGTAGTTTGAAAGAAGTAGGAGATTCTTATATAGGAAAGTTTACAGTCACCTAGAGAAAGCAACTCACGGGGTGTGGTTTGTAGGTCTGCTAAACTCTAATTTAGATGAAGTGAGAGAGGCATATATATGAACGCTTATATTGATGCAGAGAAAGTAACTATGGGGTGGTGTTTTGTAGGCATGCTAAAATATAATTTGGAAGAAGTTCGAAAGCAGACAGTCACTTAGAGAAAGCAACTCTCGGCGGTTCATTTTTCGGTCTGCTAAATTGTATTTTGAAAGAAGTACCAGAGTCATATATACAAACGCTTACATTCATGCAGAGAAAGCAACTGTGGGGTGGTGTTTTCTAGGCATGCTAAACTCTAGTTTGGACGAAGTTTGAGAATCACATATAAGAAAGCTTAGAGTCACTTAGAGAAAGCAAATCTCTGGTGTGGAATGTAGGCGTGCTAAACTCTATTTTGGTTTCAGAGTGAGAGTCATATATGGGAAGGCTTACATTCACTCAGAGAAAGCTACGATGATGTGGTGGTTTGTAGGCATACTAAACTCTAGTTTGGAAGAAGTAGGAGAATGATATATGGGAACAGTTACATTCATGCAGAGAAAGCAATTATGGGGTGGATTTTTGTAGCCATGCTAATCTCTATTTTGCAAGAAGTTAAAGAGTAATATATAGGAAAACGTACCGTCATTTATAGAAACCAACTTTCGGGGGATGGTTTGTAGGCCTGCAAAACTCTACTTTGGAAGAAGGGGGAGAGTCATATTGGGGACTGCGTACATTCACTCAGAGAAATCAACGATGGGGTTGTGGTTTGTAGGCATACTAAACTCTAGTTTGGAAGAAGTACGAGAATCATATATAGGAACGCTTACATTCATGCAGAGAAAGCAACTATGGAGTGATGTTTGTATGCCTACTAAACTATAGTTTGGGGGATGTTCGAGAGTCATATCTGGGAAGTTTACAGTCATTTAGAGAAAGCAACTCTTGAGGGGGGTGGTTCGTAGGCCTGCTAAACTCTAGTTTCAATGAAGTGTTAGAATCATATACAGGAACGCTTACATTCACTCAGAGAAAGCAACGTTGGGGTGGCCGTTTTTGAGCATACTGAACTCTACTTTGGAAGAGGTACGAGAGACATATACAGGAACGCTTACATTAACACAGAGAAAGCAAATATGGGGTGCTGTAGTGCAGGCATGCTAAACTATAGATTGGAAGAAGTTCGAAAGCTGACAGTCATTTACAGAAAGCAACTCTTGGCGGGTGATTTTTAGGTCTGCTAAATTGTATTTTGAAAGACGTACCAGAGTCATATAGACAAACGCTTACATTCATGCAGAGAAAGAAACTATGGGGTGATGTGTTGTTGGCATGCTAAACTGCAGTTTGGAAGGAGTTCGAGAGTGTTATATAGGATAACTTAGAGTCACCTAGAGAAAGCAACACTCGGGACAGCTTTGCAAGCCTGTAAACACTAATTAGCAGCAATTGTGAGAGTCAAACATGGGAACGCTTACATTCACTCAGAGAACACAACGTTTGGGTGGTGATTTGTAGGCATCATAACTGTAGTTTGGAAGAAGTAGGAGAGTCATATATATGAACGGTTACATTCACGCAGAGAAAGCAACTGATGGGTGGCGTATGTACGCATGTTAATGTATACTTTGGAGGAAGTTCGGGAGTCTTATCTGGGGAAAATTGCAGTCACTTAGAGAAAGCAACCATCGGGGGCCGTTTTGTAGATCTGCTAAATTCTATTTTGGAAGAAGAGAGAAAGTCATATGTGGGAACGCTTATGTTCACTCAGAGAAATCAACGATGGGGCAGTGTTTCGTTGGCATGCTAAACTGTAGTTTGGAAGAAGTTCGCGAATCTTATATAAGAAAGCTTACAGTCACCTAGAGAAAGTAACTCTCGGCAGATTGTTTCTAAGCATGCTAAACTCTAATTTGCATCAATTGTGAGAGTCAAACATGGGAACGCTTACATTCACTCAGAGAACGCAACGTTTGGGTGGTGGTTTGTAAGCATTCTAAACTGTATTTTGGAGGAAGTAGGAGAGTCATATATACGAATGCTTACATTCACGCAGAGAAAGCAACTCTGGGGTCGTATTTTGTTGGCATGCTAAACTGTGGTTTGGAAGAAGTTCGAGAGCCTTATATAGGAAAGATTACACTGACACAGAGAAAACAACTCTCTGTAGTTTGTTGGTAGGTCTGCTAAACTGTAATTTGGATGAAGTGTGAGAACGCTTGCATTCACTCAGAGAAAGAACTTTGTCGTGGTGGTTTGTAGGAATAACAACTGTAGTTCGAAGAAGTAGGAGAGTCATATATGAACGGTTACATTCACGCAGAGAAAGCAATTGTGGGGTGGTGTATGTAATCATCATAATCTGTAGTTTGGAGGAAGTTCGAGAGTCATATCTGGGGAAAATTAGAGTCACTTAGAGAAAGGAACCATCGGGGGCTGGTGTGTAGGTCTGCTAAATTCTATTTTGGAAAAAGAGTGAGAGTCATATATGGGAACGCTTATGTTCACTCAGAGAAATCAATGATGGGGCGCTGTATTGTTGGCATGCCAAACTGTAGTTTGGAAGAAGTTCGAGAGTCTTATATAGGAAAGTTTACAGTCACCTAGAGAAAGCAACTCACAGGAGGTGGTTTGTAGGCCGCTAAACTCTAATTTGGATGAAGTGAAAGAGGCATACATGGATATGCTTCATTCACTCAGAGAAAGGTAAGTTGGAGTGGCGGTTTTTAGGTATACTAAACTCCAGTTTGGAAGAAGTACGAGAGTCATATATATGAACGCTTATATGGACGCAGAGAAAGCAACTATGGGGTGGTGTTTTGTAGGCATGCTAATATATAATTTGGAAGAAGTTCGAAAGCAGACAGTCACTTAGAGAAAGCAACTCTTGGCGGTGGATTTTTAGGTCTGCTAAATTGTATTTTGAAAGAAGTACCAGTGTCATATAAAGAACGCTTACATTCATGCAGAGAAAGCATCTGTGGGGTGGTGTATTGTAGGCATGCTAAAATCTAGTTTGGACGAAGTTTGAGAATCACATATAAGAAAGCTTAGAGTCACTTAGAGAAAGCAAATCTCTGGTTGTGGAATGTAGGCGTGCTAAACTCTATTGTGGTTTAAGACTGAGCATCATATATGGAAAGGGTTACATTCACTCAGAGAAAGCAACGATGGTGTGGTGGTTTGTAGGCATACTAAACTCTAGTTTGGAAGAAGTAGGAGAATGATATATGGGAACGCTTACATTCATGCAGAGAAAGCAATTATGCGGTGGATTTTTTGCACCCATGCTAATCTCTAGTTTGGAAGAAGTTATATAGGAAAGCGTACACTCATTTATAGAAACCAATTTACGGGGGATGGATGGTAGGCCTGCAAAACTCTACTTTGGAAGAAGGGGGAGAGTCATATTGGGGACCACGTACATTGACTCAGAGAAATCAAGGATGGGGTTGTGTTTTGTAGGCATACTAAACTCTAGTTTGGAGGAAGTACGAGAATCATATATAGGAACGCTTACATTCATGCAGAGAAAGCAACTATGGAGTGATGTTTGTATGCCTACTAAACTATAGTTTGGGGGATGTTCGAGAGTCATATCTGGGAAGCTTACAGTCATTTAGAGAAAGCAACTCTCTGGGGGTGGTTCGTAGGCCTGCTAAACTCTATTTTCAATGAAGTGTTAGAATCATATACAGGAACGCTTACATTCACTCAGAGAAAGCAACGTTGGGGTGGTGGTTTGTAGGTATACTAACCTGTAATTTGGAAGAAGCAAAAGAATCACATATAGAACCGCTTACATTCAGGCACTGAAAGCCACTATGGGTTCGTGTTTTTAGGCATGCTAAACTGTAGTTTGGAAGAAGTTCGAAAGCTGTCACTTAGAGAAAGAAACTCTCTGCGGGTGATTTTTAGGTCTGCTAAATTGTGTTTTGAAATAAGTACCAGAATCATAGTTACAAACGGTTACATTCATGCAGAGAAAGAAACTATGGGGTGATGTTTTGTGGGCATGCTAAACTGCCCACAAAACTTCTAAGAAGTTCGAGAGTCTTATATAGGAAAGCTTACAGTCACCTAGAGAAAGCAACTCTCGGGAGATGGTTTCTAAGCCTGCTAAACTAATTTGCACCGATTGTTAAAGTCAAACATGGGAAGGTTTACATCCACTCAGAACGCAACGTTTGGGTTGTGGTTTGTGGCCATAATAACTGTAGTTCGGAAAAAGTAGGAAAGTCATATATATGAACGGTTACATTCACGCAGAGAAAGCAACTGTTGGGTACCGTATGTACGCGTGCTAATCTATAGTTTGGAGGAAATTCGAGAGTCATATCTAGGGAAAATTACAGTCACATAGCTAAATCAACCATCGGGGACTGGTTTGTAGGTCTGCTAAATTCTATTTTGGAAAAAGAGATTCATATAAGGGAATGCTTATGTTCACTCAGAGAAAGCAACGATCCGGTGGTGTATTGTTGGCATGCTAAACTGTAGTTTGGAAGAAGTTCGAGAGTTTTATATAGGAAAGCTTACATTCACCTAGAGAAAGCAACTTTCAGGATGTGGTTTATAGGCCTGGTGAACTCTAATTTGGATCAAGTGTGAGAGTCATACATACGAGTTCCAAAATACAGTTTAGTATGCCTACAAACCACCAGCCCAACATTGCTTTCTCTGAGTGGATATAGGCTTTCCCTTATATGAATCTCGGACTGCTTTCAAAATGCAATTTACCGGACCTACAAAACACCGCCTGAGAGTTGCTTTCTCTCACTATAAGCTTTCCTATATATGACTTTGGAACATAGTTTAGCATGCCAACAAAAGGCCACCCCATAGTTTGCGTGAATGTAAGCGTTCCTATGCATCACGCTCGTACTTCTTCCAAAGTATAGTACACCTACAAACCACCTCCCCAACTTTGCTTTTTCTGAGTGAATGTAAGCATTCTTTTATTCTCGTACTTCCTCCAAACTCCAGTTTAGTGTGACTAAAAACCACCACCGCAACCCTGCTTTCTCTGAGTGAATGTTAGCGTTCCCGTTTATGATTCACACTTCATCCAAAATAGAATTTAGCAGAACTACAAACCAGCCCCCAAGGGTTGCTTTCTCTATGAGACTGTAAGCTTTCCTATTACTCTTAACTTCTTCGCAACTAGAGATTTGCATGCCTACAAAACACCACCCCATAGTTGCCCTCTCTGCGTGAATGTAAGCACTTGTATATATGACTCTGCTACTTCTTCCAAAATACAGTTTAGTATGCTTACAAACAACCAACCAAACGTTGCGTTCTCTGAGAGAATGTTAGCGTTCCCAAGTATGACTGTTCCAAATGATGCAAAGTAGAGTTTAGCAGGCTTACAAACTATCTCTCGAAAGTTGCTTCCTCTGGGGGACTGTAAGCTTTCCTATAAAAGACTGTCGAACTTCTTCAAAACTACATTTCAGCACGCCAACAAAACATCACCACATAGTTTCTTTCTCAGCATAAATATAAGCGATTTTATATATGACTCTGGTACTTCTTTCAAAATACAATTTAGCAGACCTCTAAATCAACCGCCGAGAGTTGCCTTCTCTAAGTCACTGTCAGCTTTCGAACTTCTTCCAAATTATATTTTAGCAGGCCTACAAAACACCACCCCATAGTGGCCCTCTCTGGGTGAATGTAAGCGCTCATATATATGACTCTGCTACTTCCAAAATACCGTTTAGTATGCTTACAAACCACCACCCAAAAGTTAAGTTCTCTGAGAGAATGTTAGCGTTCCCAAGTATGACTGTTCCAAATGATGCAAAGTAGAGTTTAGCAGGCTTACAAACTATCTCTCGAAAGTTGCTTCCTCTAGGGGACTGTAAGGTTTCCTATAAAAGACTGTCGAACTTCTTCGAAACTACATTTCAGCACGCCAACAAAACATCACCACATAGTTTTTCTCAGCATAAATGTAAGAGATTTTATATATGACTCTGGTACTTCTTTCAAAATACAATTTAGCAGACCTCAAAATCAACCGCCAAGAGTTGCATACTCTAAGTCACTGTCAGCTTTCGAACTTCTTACAAATTATATTTTAGCATGCCTACAAAACACCACCCCATAGTTGCTTTCTCTGCGTCCATATAAGCGTTCATATATATGACTCTCGTACTTCTTCCAAACTGGAGTTTAGTATACCTAAAAACCGGCACCACAATTTACCTTTCTCTGAGTGAATGAAGTGTATCCATGTATGCCTCTTTCACTTCATCCAAATTAGAGTTTAGTGGCCCACAAACCACCTCCTGTGAGTTGCATTCTCTAGGTGACTGTAAACTTTCCTATATAAGACTCTCGAACTTCTTCCAAACTACAGTTTAGCATGCCAACAATACAGCGCCCCATCATTGATTTCTCTGAGTGAACATAAGCGTTCCCATATATGACTCTCACTCTTCTTCCAAAATAGAATTTAGCAGACCTACACAACACCCGATGGTTCCAATTCTCTACGTGACTCTAATTTTTCCCACATATGACTCTCGAACTTTCTCCAAACTATAGATTATGATGATTACATAGGCCACCCCACAGTTGCTTTCTCTGCGTGAATGTAACCGTTCATATATGACTCTCCTTCTTTTAAACTACAGCATTTATTCCTACAAACCATCACGACAACGTTCTTTCTCTGAGTGAATGCAAGCATTCTCACACTTCATCCAAATTACAGTTTAGCAGACCTACCAACAAACTACAGAGAGTTGTTTTTCTCTGTGTCACTGTAATCTTTCTTATGTAAGGCTCTCGAACTTCTTCCAAACCACAGTTTAGCATGCCAACAAAATACGACCCCAGAGTTGCTTTCTCTGCGTGAATGTAAGCATTCGTATATATGAGTCTCCTACTTCCTCCAAAATACAGTTTAGAATGCTTACAAACCAATACCCAAACGTTGCGTTCTCTGAGTGAATGTAAGCGTTCCCATGTTTGACTCTCACAATTGATGCAAATTAGAATTTAGCATGCTTAGAAACAATCTCCCGAGAGTTGCTTTCTCTAGGTGACTGTAATTTTCCCCAGATATGACTCTCGCACTTCCTCCAAACTACAGATTAGCATGCATACATACGCCACCCAACAGTTGCTTTCTCTGCGTGAATGTAACCGTTCATATATATGACTCTCCTACTTCTTCTGAACTACAGTTATTATGCCTACAAACCACCACCCAAACGTTGTGTTCTCTGAGTGAATGTAAGCGTTCCAATGTTTGACTCTCACAATTGCTGCTAGTTAGAGTTTAGCAGGCTTGCAAAGCTCTCCTGAGTGTTGCTTTCTCTAGGTGACTGTAAGCTATCCAAATAACACTCTCGAACTCCTTCCAAACTGCAGTTTAGCATCCCCACAACACATCACCCCATAGTTTCTTTCTACGCATGAATGTAAGCGTTTGTATATAAGACTCTGACACGTCTTTCAAAATACAATTTAGCAGACTGAAAAAATCACCCGCCAAGAGTTGCTTTCTCTAAGTGACTGTCAGCTTTCGAACTTCTTCCAATCTATAGTTAAGCATGCCTGCACTACAGCACCCCATATTTGCTTTCTCTGTGTTAATGTAAGCGTTCGTATTTATGTCTCTCGTACCTCTTCCAAAGTAGAGTTTAGTATGCTCAAAAACGGCCACCCCAACGTTGCTTTCTCTGAGTGAATGTAAGCGTTCCTGTATATGATTTTAACACTTCATTGAAAATAGGGTTTAGCAGGCCTACGAACCACCCCCCGAGAGTTACATCCTCCAAACTATAGTTTAGTAGGCATACAAACATCACTCCATAGTTGCTTTCTCTGCGTGAATGTAACCGTTCATATATATGACTTTCCTACTTCTTCCGAACTACAGTTATTATGGCCACAAACTACAACCCAAACCTTGCGTTCTGAGTGGATGTAAACCTTCTGATATTTGACTTTAACAGTTGGTGCAAATTAGCAGGCTTAGAAACCATCTCCCGAGAGTTGCTCTCTCTAGGTGACTGTAAGCTTTGCTATATAAGTTTCTAAACTTCCTCCAAACTATAGTTTAGTAGGCATAAAAACATCACTCCATAGTTGCTTTCTCTGCATGAATGTAAGCGTTCCTATATATGATTCTCGTACTTCCTCCAAACTAGAGTTTAGTATGCCTACAAAACACAAGCCCATCCTTGATTTCTCTGAGTCAATGTACGTGGTCCCCAATATGACTCTCTCACTTCTTCCAAAGTAGAGTTTTGCAGGCCTACCGTCCATCCCCCGAAAGTTGGTTTCTATAAATGACTGTACGCTTTCCTATATAACTTCTTCCAAACTAGAGATTAGCATGGGTACAAAAACCCACCCCATAATTGCTTTCTCTGCATGAATGTAAGCATTCCCAAATATCATTTTCCTACTTCTTCCAAACTAGAGTTTAGTATGCCTACAAACCACCACATCATCGTTGCTTTCTCTGAGTGAATGTAACCCTTTCCATATATGACTCTCAATCTTAAACCAAAATAGAATTTAGCACGCCTACATTCCACAACCAGAAATTTGCTTTCCTTAAGAGACTCTAAGCTTTCTTATATGTGATTCTCAAACTTCGTCCAAACTAGAGTTTAGCACGCCTAGAAAACACCACCCCACAGTTGCTTTCTCTGCATGAATGTAAGCGTTTGTATATATGACACTGGTACTTCTTTCAAAATACAATTTAGCAGACCTAAAAATCTACCGCCAAGAGTTGCTTTCTCTGACTGTCTGCTTTCGAACTTCTTCCAAACTATATTTTAGCATGCCAACAAAACACCACCCCATAGTTGCTTTCTCTGCGTCCATATAAGCGTTCATATATATGTCTCTCGTACTTCTTCCAAACTGGAGTTTAGTATACCTAAAAACCGGCACCACAATTTACCTTTCTCTGAGTGAATGAAGCGTATCCATGTATGCCTCTTTCACTTCATCCAAATTAGAGTTTAGCGGCCTACAAACCACTTCCTGTGAGTTGCTTTCTCTAGGTGACTGTAAACTTTCCTATATAAGACTCTCGAACTTCTTCCAAACTACAGTTTGGAATGCCAACAATACAGCGCCCCATCATTGATTTTTCTGGGTGAACATAAGCGTTCCCATATATGACTCTCACTCTTTTTCCAAAATAGAATTTAGCAGACCTTCACACCAGCCCCCGATGGTTCCTTTCTTTAAGTGACTCTAATTTTCCCCAGATATGACTCTCGAACTTCCTACAAACTACAGATTATGATGATTACATACACCACCCCACAATTGCTTTCTCTGCGTGAATGTAACCGTTCATATATGACTCTCCTACTTCTTCGAACTACAGGTGTTATTCCTACAAACCACCACGACAAAGTTCTTTCTCTGAGTGAATGCAAGCGTTCTCACACTTCATCCAAATTACAGTTTAGCAGACCTACCAACAAACTACAGAGAGTTGTTTTCTCTGTGTCAGTGTAATCTTTCCTATATAAGGCTCTCGAACTTCTTCCAAACCACAGTTTAGCATGCCAACAAAATACGACCCCAGAGTTGCTTTCTCTGCGTGAATGTAAGCATTCGTATATATGACTCTCCTACTTCCTCCAAAATACAGTTTAGAATGCTTACAAACCACCACCCAAACGTTGCGTTCTCTGAGTGAATGTAAGCGTTCCCATGTTTGACTCTCACAATTGATGCAAATTAGAGTTTAGCATGCTTAGAAACAATCTGCCGAGAGTTACTTTCTCTAGGTGACTGTAAGCTTTCTTATATAAGACTCGCGAACTTCTTCCAAACTACAGTTTAGCATGCCAACGAAACACTGCCCCATCGTTGATTTCTCTGAGTGAACATAAGCGTTCCCACATATGACTTTCTCTCTTCTTCCAAAATAGAATTTAGCAGATCTACAAAACGGCCCCCGATGGTTGCTTTCTCTAAGTGACTGCAATTTTCCCCAGATAAGACTCCCGAACTTCCTCCAAAGTATACATTAACATGCATACATACGCCACCCATCAGTTGCTTTCTCTGCGTGAATGTAACCGTTCATATATATGACTCTCCTACTTCTTCCAAACTACAGTTATGATGCCTACAAATCACCACCCAAACGTTGTGTTCTCTGAGTGAATGTAAGCGTTCCCATGTTTGACTCTCACAATTGCTGCTAATTAGTGTTTACAGGCTTGCAAAGCTGTCCCGAGTGTTGCTTTCTCTAGGTGACTCTAAGTTATCCTATATAACACTCTCGAACTCCTTCCAAACTGCAGTTTAGCATGCCAACAACACATCACCCCATAGTTTCTTTCTCTGCATGAATGTAAGCGTTTGTCTATATGACTCTGGTACGTCTTTCAAAATACAATTTAGCAGACCTAAAAATCACCCGCCAAGAGTTGCTTTCTGTAAATGACTGTCAGCTTTCGAACTTCTTCCAATCTATAGTTTAGCATGCCTGCACTACAGCACCCCATATTTGCTTTCTCTGTGTTAATGTAAGCGTTCCTGTATATGTCTCTCGTACCTCTTCCAAAGTAGAGTTCAGTATGCTCAAAAACGGCCACCCCAACGTTGCTTTCTCTGAGTGAATGTAAGCGTTCCTGTATATGATTCTAACACTTCATTGAAACTAGAGTTTAGCAGGCCTACGAACCACCCCCCTCAAGAGTTGCTTTCTCTAAATGACTGTAAGCATCCCAGATATGACTCTCGAACATCCCCCAAACTATAGTTTAGTAGGCATACAAACATCACTCCATAGTTGCTTTCTCTGCATGAATGTAAGCGTTCCTATATATGATTCTCGTACTTCTTCCAAACTAGAGTTTAGTATGCCTACAAACCACAACCCCATCGTTGATTTCTCTGAGTGAATGTACGCAGTCCCCAATATGACTCTCCCCCTTCTTCCAAAGTAGAGTTTTGCAGGCCTACAAACCATCCCCTGAAAGTTGGTTTCTATAAATGACGGTACGCTTTCCTATATATTACTCTTTAACTTCTTGCAAAATAGAGATTAGCATGGCTACAAAAAATCCACCCCATAATTGCTTTCTCTGCATGAATGTAAGTGTTCCCATATATCATTCTCCTACTTCTTCCAAACTAGAGTTTAGTATGCCTACAAACCACCACATCATCGTAGCTTTCTCTGAGTGAATGTAAGCCTTCCCATATATGACTCTCACTCTGAAACCAAAATAGAGTTTAGCACGCCTACATTCCACACCAGAGATTTGCTTTCTCTAAGTGACTCTAAGCTTTCTTATATGTGATTGTCAAACTTCGTCCAAACTAGAGTTTAGCATGCCTAGAAAACACCACCCCACAGTTGCTTTCTCTGCATGAATGTAAGCGTTTGTATATATGACTCTGGTACTTCTTTCAAAATACAATTTAGCAGACCGAAAATTGAACCGCCGAGAGTTGCTTTCTCTAAGTGACTGTCTGCTTTCGAACTTCTTCCAAATTATGTTTTAGCATGCCTACAAAACACCACCCCATAGTTACTTTCTCTGCATCAATATAAGCGTTCATATATATGCCTCTCTCACTTCATCTAAATTAGAGTTTAGCAGGCCTACAAACCACGCCCCGTGAGTTGCTTTCTCTAGGTGACTGTAAACTTTCCTATATAAGAATCTCCAACTTCTTTCAAACTACACCATGCCAACAAAACACCACACCGTGGTTGCTTTCTCTGAGTGAACATAAGCGTTCCCATATATGACTCACACTCTGTTTCCAAAATAGAATTTAGCAGATCTACAAACCAGCCCAAGATGGTTCCTTTCTCTAAGTGACTGTAATTTTCCCCAGATATGACTCTCGCACTTCCTCCAAACTACAGATTAACATGCATACCTGCGCCACCCCACAGTTGCTTTCTCTGCGTGAATGTAACCGTTCATATATATGACTCTCCTACTTCTTCCCAACTACAGTTATTATGCCTTCAAACCATCACGATAATGTTTCTTTCTCTGAGTGAATGAATGCAAGCGTTCTCACATTTCATCCAAATTAGAGTTTAGCAGGCCTACCAATAAACTTCCGAGAGTTGTTTTCTCTGTGTCACTGTAATCTTTCCTATATAAGACGCTCGAACTTCTTCCAAACCACAGTTTAGCATGCCAACAAAATACGACCCCAGAGTGGCTTTCTCTGCCTGAATGTAAGCGTTCATATATATGACTCTCGTACTTCCTCCCAAATACAGTTTAGAATGCCTACAAACCACCACCCAAACGTTGCGTTCTCTGAATGAATGAAAGCATTCCCATGTTTGACTCTCACAATTGATGCAAAGTAGAGTTTAGCAGGCCAAGAAAGGCTCTCCCGAGAGTTGCTTTCTCTAGGTGACTGTAAGCTTTCCTAAATAAGACTCTCCAACTTCTTCCAAACTACAGGTTAACATGCCCACAAAACATCACCCCATAGTTTTTTCTTTGCATGAATGTAAGCATTAGTATATATGACTCTGGTACTTCTTTCAAAATACAATTTAGCAGACCTAAAAATCACCCACCAAGAGTTGCTTTCTCTAAGTGACTGTTCAGGTTTAGAACTTCTTCCAAACTATAGCATGCTTACAAAACACCACCCCGTAGTTGCTTTCTCTGGGTGAATGTAAACGTTCCCAAATATCATTCTCGTACTTCTTCCAAACTATTTAGTATGCCTACAAAAACCAGCCCAATGTTGTTTCTCTGAGGGAATGTAAGCGGTCCCATGTTTGACTCTCACACTTCATCCAAATTAGAGTTTAGCATGTGTACAAACAATCTCCCGAGAGTTGCTTTCCCTAGGTGATGGTAATCATTCCTGTATAAGGTTCTCCAACTTCTTCCAAACTGCAGTTTAGCATGCCTACAAAACCTGACGCTATAAGTGCTTTCTCTGCGTGAATGTAAGTGTTCCTATATAGGACTCTCGTACTTCTTCCAAACTACAGTTTAGTATGCCCTACAAACCACCACCCAAACGTTGTTTTCTCTGAGTGAATGTAAGCGTTCCCATATATGACTCTCACACTTCAACCAAAATAGAGTTTAGCAGGCCTACATTCCACACCCAGAGAGTTGTTTTCTCTACGTGACTGTAAACTTTCCTATATATGACTCTCAAACTTCGTCCAAACTAGAGTTTTGCAAGCCTACAAAACACCACCCCATAGTTGTTTTCGGTGCCAGAATGTAAGCGGCTCTACATGTGATTCTCTTGCTTCTTCCAAATTACAGGTTAGTATGCCTAGGAACCACAACCACGACGTTGCTTTCACTGAGTTCCCATATATTATTCTAACACTTCATTGAAAATAGAGTTTAGCAGGCCTACGAAACACCCCCCGAGAGTTGCTTTCTCTAAGTGACTGTAAGCTTCCCAGATATTACTCTCGAACTTCCTCCAAACTATATTTTAGTAGGCATACAAACATCACTCCATAGTTGCTTTCTCTGCGTGAAGGTAAGCGTTCCTATATACGATTCTCGTACTTCTTCCAAACTAGAGTTGACTATGCCTACAAATCACAATCCCATCGTTGATTTCTCTGAGTGAATGCACGCGGTCCCCAATATGACTCTCCCCCTTCTTCCAAACTGGAGTTTTGCAGGTGTACAAAACATCCCCCGAGAGTTGGTTTCTATGACTGTAACCTTTCCTATATATTACTCCTTAACTTCTTCCAAACTAGAGATTAGCATGGCTACAAAAACGCCACCCCATAATTGCTTTCTCTACGTGAATGTAAGCGTTCCCATATATCATTCTCCCACTTCTTCCAAACTAGAGTTTAGTATGCCTACAAACCACCACGTCGTCGTTGCTTTCTCTGAGGGAATGTAAGCCTTCCCATATATGACTCTCACTCTTAAACCAAAATAGAGTTTAGCAGGCCTACTTTCCACACCCAGAGATTTGCTTTCTCTAAGTGACTGTAAGCTTTCTTATATGTGATTCTCAAACTTCGTCCAAACTAGAGTTTAGCATGACTATAAAACACCACCCCATAGTTACTTTCAGTGCGTCAAAATGTATGTGTTCCTATATGTGATTCTCGTGCTTCTTCCAAACTGCAGTTTAGTAAGCCTACAAACAACCCCATCGTTGCTTTCTCTGAGGGAATGTAAGCGTTCTCATATATGACTCTCACACTTCAACCAAAACAGGGTTTTGCAGGCCTACAAACCACCCGCCAAGACTTGCTTTTTCAAAGTGGCTGTTACCTTTCCTATATAGGACTCTGGAACTTCTCCCAAGCTAGACTTTAACATGTCTACCTGACACTACTCCGTAGTTGCTCTCGCTGTGTGAATGTAAGCGTTCCTATATATGAGTCTTGTACTTCTTCCTAACTAGCATCTGGCATGCCAAAATAACACTCCCCCATAGTTGCTTTCTTTGGGTCAATGTAAACATTCCTATATATGTCTCTCGCACTTCTTCCAAACTTGAGTTATGTCTACAAACCAATCCCCGACAGCTGTTTTCTCTGAACGAATTTAAGCGTTCCTATATAGGACTATGGCACTTCCTCCAAACTAGAGTTTAGCAAGCCTACACTCCACCCCCGTTCGTTGCTTTCTCTAAGTTACTGTAAGCTTTCCTATACATGGCTCTCGAAATTTTCCAAACTAGAGTTAGCATGCCTACTATACACCTACACATAATTGCTTTGTCTGAGTGAATATAAGCCTTCCTCTATATGACTGTCGCACTTTTTCCAAATTAGAGTGTAGCCAGCCTGGAAAGCACCCCTTATAGTTGCTTTCATTGAGTGAATGTTAACATTCCTATGTATGACTCTCGCAACTTTTCCAATCTAAGATTTTAGCAATGCTACAAATCCCCCGCCGAGAGTTCCTATACATAACTGTCCTCTTTTTCCAAGCTAGAGTTTAGGAAGCCTAGAAACCGTCCCCCCGTAGACGCTTTATGTGAATGTAAGCGTTCCTATATATGACTCTCGCCTTCCTCCAAACTAGAGCTTAGCAAGCCTACAAACCAACTCCCTATAATTGCTTTCTCTGAATGAATGATATCGTTCCTATATAAGACTCTCGAACTTCTTCCAAACCAGAGTTTAACAAGCCAAAAAAGCACCCCCCATACTCAAAGCTAATATTCCTATATATGATTCAGCTTCTTCATCCAAACTAGAGTAAGGCAAGCCTACAAATCACACACCAATAGTTGCTTTCTATCAGTAAATGTAAGCATCCCTATATATGACTATAGCAATTCTTCCAAACTGGAGTTTAGCAAGCCTCCAGACCCCCGGACCCCACTCCATAGTACCCTGGGCATTGGCGCCTGCCTGTCATGCAGGACATAGGGGCGGACCCTCATCTCAGACACGGCATTGGTGGATTGTAGGCTTTTTTAAGTTTTTGAATTGAAGAAGTCTGAGAATTGGAATTGGGTTTAGGGTAAGGTTAGGTGTTAGGGACTAGGATTAGGTTTAGGGGTTAGGGTTTTAGGTTAGAATTAGGGTTAGGATTACTGTTAGGGTTAGAGATTAGGATTATGTTTAGTGGTTGGGTTTAGGTTTAGGGTGAGAGGCAAGAGTAAGGGTCAGGGATGAGGGTTACTGTTAGGAGTTAGATTCAGGGCTTATTAAGGGTTTGGTTTAGAGATAGGGTTAGGGCTTACGTTTAACGGTGTGTGTTAGGGCACGGGCCCTGTCTAATGTACGGGGCACTGTGGGTGTGGAGCAAGGCTGGGTCCCCACTTCATCGTACCCTGGGTGTTGGGCTTCAACTGTCACGCAGGACAAAGGCAGAGGCTCATCTCACGCATGGTTAGGATTAAGGTTTAAGTTTAGGGTCAGGGTTGAGGGTTAGGGTGAGGGTTAAAAGTTAGAGTTAGGGTAAGGGGGTTAGGGATAGGGTTAGGGTTAAGGGTTAGGAGCTTGGTTCAGGTTTAAGGTTAGCATTAGAGGGTAGGGTTTGTGTAACTGTAGATCAGTGTTGGGTTTAGATCTCTAGGCATTAGGGTAAAGGTTAGGGTTAGGGTTAAGAGTTAGGGTTATGTTTAAAGGTTAGGATTCGGATTAGGCTTAAGGGTTAAGGTTAAGGTTATGGGTTATGACTAAGGATCAACGGTTAGGGTTATTTTTAGGCGTAGGGTTAGGGTAAGGGGTTAGAGTTAGTGTTAGTGTTGTTGGTCGGGTTAAGGTTAGGGTTGGCGTTTCAGAATTAGGGATTAGGTGTTATGTTTATAGCTAGGAGTTAGGGTTAGAATTGCGGTATAGGGCTTGTTCTCAGGGTGTCATGCATTAACGTTAAGATAAGGGGTTAAAGTTAGGGTTACGGTGAGCTTTACCTGATAAGGTGAGCAGTAGGATCAGGGTTAGGTGTTATGTTCAGGGTGAGGGTTATTTGTTAGGGGTAGTGTTTATACTTAGCATACGGGCCCTGTCTGCACTGGGAGGTGGGCGGGGTTCAGGGGGATGGAATTGTCCCCGGGAACCCACTCTATCGTACGCTGGGTATGGGCTCCTGGGTTTCATGCAGGACACAGTGGCAGAGCCCCCTTTTACTCATGGCATGGGAGGATTGTAGGCTTTCTAAACTCTGAGAAAGCAAGAAGTCTGAGAATTAGATTTAGGGGTAGGATTATGGTAATGTTTAGGGATGAAGATTAGTGTCAGGGTGGTGTCTTGGGTTAGGGGTTGGGGTTAAAGTTTAGTGTTAGGTTTAACAGTTACAGTTAGGTTTATGGTTAAGTTTCAGGGTTAGGGTTAAGGTTTGGGTTTAGCGTTTGGCACAGGGGAAGACTTCAATGTTAGCTTTATGGTTAAAGATTAGGATTAGTGTTAGTGTGAGGGTTAATGGTAAGGGTCAAGATTAATGGTTCAGGTTGGGGTTAGGCTTCGGTTTAGGGTTAGGGGTTAGGGTTAGGCTTAGGGTTAAGGGATAGGATTAGGGTTAAGTGTTGGGCTTAGGGTTAGGGTTTAGTGTTATGGTTATCGTTAAGGATTAGGGTTAGGGTCAGGGTTAAATGTTTGGGTGCGGGTAATGGTTAGGGTCAGGGTTAAGGTTTACGGATAGGGTTAGTGTTAAGGGTTACGGGTAGGTTTAGGGTTCAGGGTTAGAGTTAGCATTAGGGCTTAAGGTTAGGATTAGGTGGTAGGTTACATTTAGGTTTAGATCTAGGCGTTAGAGTAAGGGTTAAGAGATAGGGTAAGGTTTAATGCTTAGGATTAGGGTTAGGGTTTTGGGTTAAAGTAAGTGTTAGGGGTTAGGTTTAAGGATCAAAGGTTAGGGTTATGTTTAGTTGTAGGGTTAGGGATAAGGGATAAGATTGGCGTAAGGGTTTTCCTTACTTTTATGGTTAAGTGTCACGCTTAGATTAAAGGTTAAGTTTAGTGTTAAGGGTTATGGTGAGGGTTAACGGTTATGGTAAAGGTTAAGCGTTAGTGTTAGGGATTAGCGATTAGGGTTTTTGGTAAGTGTTAGGGTTAGGAGTTAGTGTTTTATGAAGGGGTATGGTTAGAATTAGGATTGGGGTTAGTGTTAGGGTTAGGTTTAGGGGTTAGGTTTAGGGTAAAAGGATAGGATTAGGGTTAAGGGTTGGGCTCAGATTTAGGGTTAAAGTTTAGTGTTCGGGTTAATGTTTAGTGTTATGGTCCAGTTTAAGTGTTAGGGTGAGGGTTAACGGTTAGGATTAGGCTTAGAGGTTGGGGATATAGTGAGGGTTCAGTGTTAAGGTTAGGTTTAGGGTTCAGGGTTAGGGTTAGCTTTAGGGGTTATGGTTAGGGTTAGGTGTTAGGTTAGTGTCAGGGTTAGGTCTAGTCGTGAGGGTAAGGTTTAGGGTTAGCTTTAAGAGCTAGGGTTAGGTTTAATGGTTAGGATTAGGATTAAGGTTAAAGGTTAGGGTAAGGCTTAGGGGTTAGGGTGAAGGGTTAAGGGTTTTTGTTAGGCATAGCGTTGGGGTTAGAAGTAAGGGTTACTGTCAGTGTTAGGGTTGTAGGCAGGGTTACAGTTAGGGTTAGCGGTTTAGAATTAGGGTTAGGGATTAGGTGTTCCAGTGATGAATAGGAGATAGGGTGAGAATTAGTGGATAGGGGTTGTTCTCAGGGAATGGGTTATGCACTAACGTTAGGATAAGAGGTTAAAGTTAGGCTCACGGTCAGTTTTACGTGTTAAGGGGAGAAATAGGAACAGGGTTGGGTGTTATGTTCAGGGTGAGGGATATCTGTTACAGGTAATGTTTATGCTTAGCGCACGGGCCCTGTCTGCATTAGGCGGGGGAGGAGGTTCGGGGGCTGGGATTGTCACCAGGATCCCACTGTATCGTCCTCTGGGTATGGGCCCGTGGGTTTCATGCAGGACACCGTGGTAGAGCCTCCTTTCACGCATGGCATGGGAGGATTGCAGGCTTTCTAAACTCTAAGAAAGCAAGAAGTCTGAGAATTAGATTTAGGGTTAGGATTATGGTTAGGGTTAAGGATGAAGTTTAGTGTTAGGGTGAGGGCTTAGGGTTAGTGATTAGGGTTAGGGTTAAAGGTTACTCTTAGGTTTAACAGTTACAGTTCGGTTTAGGGTTGAGGTTTACGGTTAGGGTTAAGATGAGGGGTTAGGGTTTGGTATAGGGTTAGGGTTAGGTACAGGGTTAGGGTTAAGTGTTAGAATTAGGGTTGAAGATTAGGATTAGGGTTAGGATTAAAGGTTAGCGTGAGAGTTAACGGTTAGGGTTAAGGTTAAGACTTAGTGTTAGGGTTTAGGTTTAGGGTTAAGGGTTAGGGTTAGTTTTAGGGTTCGAGTTATGTGTTAGGGTTTGTGTTAGAGGTTAGGGTTTGGTTTACTGTTCAGGGTTAGGGTTACGTTTAGGGGTTAGCATTAGGGTTAAGGATTAGGTTTAGGGTAAGGGTTTAGAGTTAGTGTTCGTCTTTAGGCTCGGGGCTTAGGTTCAGGGTCAGGGGTTAGAGTTGGTGGTAGGGCTTAGATTTAGCGGTCAGTTTAAGGGCACAGGAGCTTTTTAATCTATGGTGAGAGGGGTCTGTTCGGAGTCACCACAAAGCACAACATCATTCCCTGGGCCCTGGGACAAGACCTACATGCAGGACTCAGGCGGAGCCTCATCTCACACATGGCATGGCTGTATTTTAGGCTTGCTTCACTCTGGGAATGGAAGTAGTGTGAGAATTAGGGTTAGGGTTGGGGTTAGGGGTTGCAAGTTAGGGGTTAGGTTTTGACTCAGGGTTAGGTGGTAGGGATTAGTGGTTAGGGTTAGAGTTAGTGTTACGGGTTAAGTGTTAAGTCTGCTTTAGGGGGCCATGGTAAGTTTTAGGTTTGGAGTTAGCGTTAGGGTTAGGGTTTAGGGTTAAGGGATAGGGTTAGGGTTAAGGGTTAGGCTTAGGTTTCGGGTTCAGGTTTAGGGTTAGGGTCAGGGTTAAGGTTTAGGGTGAGGGTGAAGAGTTAGGGTTAGGGTTACGGGATTAGGGATAGGTTTAGGGTTAAGGGTCAGGTGTATGGTTCAGGTTTAAGGTTAGCATTAGGGGGTTAGCGTTAGTGTTACCTGTAGGTCAGTGTTGGGGTTAGATCTCTAGGCCTTAGGGTAAAGGTTAGGGTTAGGGTTAATTGTTAGGGTTATGTTTAATGGTTAGGATTGGGATTAGGGTTAAGGGTTAGGGTTAAGGTTAGGGGTTATGACTAAGGATCAACGGTTAGTGTTATTTTTGGGCATAGGTTTAGCATAAGCGGTTAGGGTTAGCGTTAGTGTTGTTCATAGCGTTAAGGTTAGGGTTGGCGTTTCACAATTAGGGATTAGGTGTTATGGTTATGGCTAGGAGTTAGGGTTAGAATTACGGTATAGGGCTTGTTCTAGGGTGTCATGCATTTACCTTAAGATAAGGGGTTAAAGTTAGGGTTACGGTGAGCTTTACCTGTTAAGGTGAGCAGTAGGATCAGGGTTAGGTATTATGTTCTGGGTTAGGCTTATGGGTGAGGGGTAGGGTTTATCCTTAGGGCACGGGCCCTGTATGCACTAGGAGGCGAAGTTAGGGATCTGTGATGGTCGCTGGGAACCCACTCTATCGTACGCAGTGTATGGGCCTCTGGGTTTCATGCAGGACACTGTGGCAGAGCCGGCTTTCATGCATGGCTTAGTAGGATTGTAGGCTTTCAAAACTCTGAGAAAGCAAGGAGTCTGAGAATTAGATTTTGGGTTAGGATTACGGCACGGTTTAGGGATGAAGATTAGTGTTAGGGAGAGGGCTTAGGGTTAGGGGTTAGGGTTAGGTTTAGGGTTGTTGGTAGGGTGAAGGTTAGGGTTGACGTTTTAGAATTAGGGATGAGGTATTACGGTTATGACTATGGTTTAGGATTAGAATTATAGGATAGGGCTTCTTCTCAAGGTGTTATGCATTCACGTTAAGTTAAGGGGCTAAGTTAGGGTTACGGAGAGGTTTATGTTTTAAGCTGAGCAATAGGATCAGGGCTAGGTATTATGTTCAGGGTGAGGGTTATCTGTTAGGGGTAGTGTTTATACTTAGCGTACGGGCTCTGTCTGCACTGGGCGGGGGGCGGGGGTTAGGGGGATGGGATTGTCGCCGAGAACCCACTCTACCGTACGCTGGTTATGGGCTCCTGGGTTTCATGCAGGACACAGTGGCAGAGTCCCCTTTTACTCATGGCATGGGAGGATTGTAGGCTTTCTAAACTCTGAGAAACAAGAAGTCTGAGAATTAGATTTAGGGGTAGGATTATGGTAATGTTTAGGGATGAAGATTAGTGTCAGGGTGGGGTCTTAGGTTAGGGGTTGGGGTTAAAAGTTAGTGTTAGGTTTAACAGTTACAGTTAGGTTTACGGTTAAGTTTCAGGGTTAGGGTTAAGGTTTGGGTTTAGCGTTTGGCACAGGGGTAGGCTTCAGTGTTAGCTTTATGGTTAAAGATTAGGATTAGTGTTAGTGTGAGGGTTAATGGTAAGGGTCAAGATTAATGGTTCAGGTTGGGGTTAGGCTTCGGTTTAGGGTTAGGGGTTAGGGTTAGGCTTAGGGTTAAGGGATAGGATTAGGGTTAAGTGTTGGGCTTAGGGTTAGTGTTTAGTGTTAGGGTTATCATTAAGGATTAGGGTTAGGGTCAGGGTTAAATGTTTGGGTGCGGGTAATTGTTAGGGTCAGGGTTAAGGTTTACGGATAGGGTTAGTGTTAAGGGTTACGGGTAGGTTTAGGGTTCAGGGTTAGAATTAGCGTTAGGGCTTAAGGTTAGGATTAGGTGGTAGGTTACATTTAGGGTTAGATCTAGGCGTTAGAGTAAGGATTAAGAGATAGGGTTAGGTTTAATGCTTAGGATTAGGGTTAGGGTTTGGGGTAAAAGTAAGTGTTAGGGAAAAGGTTTAAGTATCAAAGGTTAGGGTTATGTTTAGCTGTAGTGTTAAGGTTAGGGATAAGGGATAAGATTGGCATAAGGGATTTCCTTACTGTTAGGGTTAAGGGTTACGCTTAGATTAAAGGTTAAGGTTAGGGTCAGTGTTAAGGGTTAGGGTGAGTGTTAACGGTTACGGTAAAGGTTAAGCGTTAGTGTTAGGGATTAGCGATTAGGGTATTTGGTAAGTGTTAGGGTTAGGAGTTAGTGTTTTATGAAAGGTTATGGTTAGAATTAGGATTGGGGTTAGTGTTAGGGTTAGGGTTAGGGTAAAAGGATAGGATTAGGGTTAAGGGTTGGGCTCAGGGTTAGGGTTAAATTTTAGTATTAGGGTTAATGTTTAGTGTTATGGTCCACTGTAAGTGTTAGGGTGAGGGTTAACGGTTAGGATTAGGCTTAGAGGTTGGGGATATAGTGAGGGTTCAGTGTTAGGGTTAGGTTTAGGGTTCAGGGTTAGGGTTAGCTTTAGGGGTTACGGTTAGGTGTTAGGTTACTGTCAGGGTTGGGTCTAGTCGTGAGGGTAAGGTTTAGGGTTAGCTTTAAGAGCTAGGGTTAGGTTTAATGGTTAAGATTAGGATTAGGTTTAAGGGTTAGGGTAAGGCTTAGGGCTTAGGGTCAAGGGTTAAGGGTTTCTGTTAGGCATAGCGTTGGGATTAGAAGTAAGGGTTACTGTCAGTGTTAGGGTTGTAGGCAGGGTTCCGGTTAGGGTTAGTGGTTTAGAATTAGGGTTAGGGATTAGGTGTTACAGTTTTGACTAGGATATAGGGTTAGAATTATGGGATAGGGGTTGTTCTCAGGGAATGGGTTATGCATTAACGTTAGGATAAGAGGTTAAAGTTAGGCTCATGGTCAGTTTTACATGTTAAGGGGAGAAATAGGAACAGGGTTAGGTGTTATGTTCAGGGTGAGGGATATCTGTTACATGTATTGTTTATGTTTAGCGCACGGGCTATGTCTGCCTTAGGAAAGGGCGGGGGGAGGTTAGGGGGCTGGGATTGTCACCAGGATCCCACTGTATCGTACTCTGGTTATGGGCCCGTGGGTTTCATGCAGGACACAGTGGTAGAGCCTCCTTTCACGCATGGCATGGGAGGATTGCAGGCTTCCTAAACTCTAAGAAAGCAAGAAGTCTGAGAATTAGATTTAGGGTTAGGATTATGGTTAGGGTTAAGGATGAAGTTTAATGCTAGGGTGAGGGCATAGGGTTAGGGATTAGGGTTAGGGTTAAAGGTTACTCTTAGGTTTAATGGTTACAGTTCAGTTTAGGGTTGAGGTTTACAGTTAGGGTTAATATGAGGGGTTAGTGTTTGGTATAGGGTTAGGGTTAGGTACAGGGTTAGGGTTAAATGTTAGGTTTAGGGTTGAAGATTAGGATTAGGGTTAGGATTAAAGGTTAGTGTGAGAGTTAACGGTTAGGGTTAAGGTTAAGAGTTAGGGTTAGGATTTAGGTTTAGGGTTAAGGGTTAGGTTTAGTTTTAGGGTTAGAGTTATATGTTATGGTTTGTGTTAGAGGTTAGGGTTAGGTTTACTGTTCACGGTTAGGGTTACGTTTAGGGGTTAGCATTAGGGTTAGGGATTAGGTTTAGGGTAAGGGTTTAGAGTTAGTGTTGGGCTTTAGGCTCGCAGCTTAGGTTCAGGGTCAGGGGTTAGGGTTGGTGGTAGGGCTTAGATTTAGCGGCCAGTTTAAGGGCACAGGACCTGGTTAATCTACGGTGAGAGGGGTGCGGTCGGAGTCACCACGAAAGCACAACATCATTCCCTGGGCCCTGGGACAAGACCTACATGCAGGACTCAGGCGGAGCCTCATCTCACACATGGCATGGCTGTATTGTAGGCTTGCTTCACTCTGGGAATGGAAGTAGTGTGAGAATTAGGGTTAGGGTTGGGGTTAGGGGTTTCGAGTTAGGGGTTCGGTTTCGAGTCAGGGTTCAGTGGTAGGGATTAGTGATTAGGGTTAGAGTTAGTGTTACGAGTTATGTGTTAAGTCTGGTTAGGGGGCCAGGGTAAGGTTTAGGTTTGGAGTTAGCGTTAGGGTTAGGCGTTAGGGTTAAGGGATAGGGTTAGGGTTAAGGGTTAGGCTTAGGGTTACGGTTCAGGTTTAGGGTTAGGGTCAGGGTTAAGGGTTAGGGTCAGGGTTAACAGTTAGGGTTAGGGGGTTAGGGATAGGTTTAGGGTTAAGGGTCAAGGCTATGGTTCAGGTTTAAGGTTAGCATTAGGGGGTTAGCGTTAGTGTTAACTGTAGGTCAGTGTTGGGTTTAGATCTCTAGGCATTAGGGTAAAGGTTAGGGTTAGGGTTAATTGTTAGGGTTATGTTTAATGGTTAGGATTGGGATTAGCGTGAAGAGTTAGGGTTAAGGTTAGGGGTTATGACTAAGGATCAACGGTTAGGGTTATTTTTATGTGTAGGGTTAGCGTAAGGGGTTAGGGTTATTGTTAGTGTTGTTCGGAGGGTTAAGGTTAGGGTTGGCGTTTCACAATTAGGGATTAGGTGTTATGGTTATGGCTAGGAGTTAGGGTTAGAATTACGGTATAGGTCTTGTTCTCAGGGTGTCATGCATTAACGTTATGATAAGGGCTTAAAGTTAGGGTTACGGTGAGCTTTACCTGTTAAGGTGAGCAGTAGGATCAGGGTTAGGTGTTATGTTCTGGGTTAGGGTTATGGGTGAATGGTAGGGTTTATCCTTAGGGCACGGGCCCTGTATGCACTAGGAGGCGAAGTTAGGGATCTGTGATGATCCCTGGGAACCCATTCTTTAGTACGCAGTGTATGGGCCTCTGGGTTTCATGCAGGACACTGTGGTAGAGCGGGCTTTCAAGCATGGCTTAGTAGGATTGTAGGCTTTCAAAACTCTGAGAATTAGATTTCGGGTTAGGATTACGGCACGGTTTAGGGATGAAGATTAGTGTTAGGGTGAGGGCTTAGGGTTTGGGGTTAGGGTTAGGGGTAGGGTTCATCGTTAGGGTTACGTTTAGGCAGTAGGGTTATGGGTTAGGAATAGGGTAAGGGTTTAATGTTAGTGTTGGGCGTTAGGGTCAGGGCTTAAGTTTAGGGTTAGGGGTTAGTGTTAGAGTTAGTGTTAGGGCTTAGATTTAGAGGTTATTTTAAGGGCACAGGACCTGTGTAATCTATGGTGAGAAGTGTGCGGAATGGGTCATCGCCACACCACACCATCGTACCCTAGGCCTTGGGCCCAGACCTACATGTAGGTCTCAGGCAGAGCCTCTTCTCACGCATGGCATGGTTTTATTGTAGGCTTGGCTAACTCTGAGAATGGAGGAAGTGTGAGAATTATGGTTATGATTAGGGTTAGGTGTTTGGGGTTAGGGGTTAGTGTTCGAGTGAGGGTTAGGGGTTAGGGATTAGGGGTTAGGGTTAATGTTAGCATTAGGGGTTAACGGTTAGGGTTGGGTTAGGGACTAGGGTTAGATTTAGGGTTGGGGTAGGGTTAGGGTTAGGGGTTAGGGTTAGGGTTAAGGGATAGGATTAGGGTTAAGGGTTAAGGCTTAGGGTTAGCATTAAGGGATGGGTTAGGGTTAAGGGTTAGGGTTATGGTCCGAGTTAAGGGTTAGGATGAGGGTTAACAGTTAGGGTTATAAGTTAGGGATAGTGTTAGGATTAAGGTCTAGGGTTAGGGTTAGAGGTAGTTTTACTGCTAAGATTAGGTCTAGGCATTAAGGTAAGGGTTAGTGTTAGGGTTAGGTTTAATTGTTAGGATTAGGATCAGAATTAAGGGTTAGGCTTAGGGTTAGGGGATAGGGTTAGGGTTTAGGGTAAACTTTTAAGGTTATGTTTAGGGATAAGGTTAGGGTTAGCGTTTAAGGTTAGGGTTAGTATTAGGGTTGTTTGTAGGGTTAAGGTAATGTTTAGTGGTTAGAATTAGGGTTAGGGATTAGGGGTTACTGTTATGGCTAGGAGTTTGGGTTAGTATTAAGTGATAGGGGTTGTTCTTAGCATAAGTGTTATGCATTAACGTTAGAATAAGTGGTTAAAGTTAGGTTTACGGTGAGGTTTATGTGTTAAGGTGAGCAATAGGATCAGGGTTAGAATTATGAGTGAGGGGTAGGGTTTTGCTTAGGGTATGGGCCCTGTCTGCCCTAGGAGTGGGATTGAGGGGGATGCGATTGTCACCAGAAACCCACTCTATCGTATGCAGGGTATGGGCCCATGGGTTTCTTGTAGGACACTCTGGCAGAGCCTGATTTCACGCATGGTAAAGGAGGATTGTAAGCTTTCCAATCCCTAAGAAAGTAAGAAGTCTGAGAATTAGATTTAGGGTTAGGATTATCGTTATGGTTAGGGATGAAGTTTAATCTTAGGGTGAGGGCTTCGGGTAAGGGGATAGGGTTAGTTTTAGGGTTAAAAGTTACTGTTAGGTTTAACAGTTACAGTTAGACTTAGGGTTTAGGTTTAGGGTTAGGGTTAAGCTTAGGGGTTACGGTTTGGTACAGGGTTAGGGTTAAGTGTTAGGGTTAGGGTTAAAGATCATGACTAGGGTTAGAGTTAAGGGTTAGTTTGAGTGTTAACAGTTAGGGTTAAGGATAACTTTTCGGGTTAGGGGTTAGGATTAGTGTTCGGGCTGAGATTTAGCGGTTAGTTTAAGGGCACAGGACCTGTTTAATCTATGGTGAGAGTGGTGCACAGGGTCGCTGCGACACGACACCACCATACGCTGGGCCTTGGGCCAAGACCTACATACAGGGCTCAGGTGGAGCCTCTTCTCACGCATGACATGGCTGTATTGTAGGCTTGGTTAACTCTGAGAATGGAAGAAGTGTGAGAAATCGGGTTAGGGCTGGCTGTAGGTGTTTTTAACCCCTAACCCTAACACTAACCCCAAGGTTAAATCTAACCGTAACCCTTACGCCAACCCTAACCCTAACCCTAACCCCTCTCACTGTAGAATAAACAGGTCCTGTGCCCTTAAACTAACTGCTAAATCTAAGCCCTAACATCAACCCTAACCTCTGACCCTAAACCTAAGCCCTGAGCCTAAAGCCCAACACTAACTCTAAACTCTTACCCTAAAGCTAATCCCTAACCCTAATGCTAACCCCTAAACATAACCCTAACTGTGAACCCTAAACCTAACCCTAACCTCGAGCGCTAACCATAGCACTTAACTCTAACCCTAAACCTAACATGAACCCTTAATCCTAACACTAACCCTAACCCTAACTCTTAACTTTAACCCTGACTGTTAACCCTCACACTAACCTTTAAACCTAACCTTAATCGTAATCTTTAACCCTAAACCTAATATTTAACCCTAATCCTGTACCAAACCCTAAACCCTAACCTTAAACCTAACCGTAAACCTTAACCCTGAACCTAACTGTAACGGTTAAAACTAAGAGTAACCTGTAACGCTACCCGTAACCCCTAACTCTAAGCCTTCACCCTAACACTAACCTTGATCCTTAACCCGAACCCTAACCCTAACCCTAAATCTAATTCTCAGTCTTCTTGCTTTCTTAGAGTTTAGAAAGCCTACAATCCTCCCATTCCATGCGTGAAAGGAGGCTCTTCCACTGTGTCCTGAATGAACCGCTGGGGCCCATAACCAGAGTACGATAGAGTGGGTTCCTGGTGACAATCCCAGCCCCCTAACTCCCGCCCCCCGCCTAATGCAGACAAGGCCGGTGTCCTAAGCATAAACTCTACACCTCACCCAAAACTCTAACCCTGAAAATAACGTTTAACCCTGATTCTATTGCTCACCTTAGAATGTAAACCTCACTGTAACCTGAACTTTAACCTCTTATCCTAACGTTAATGCATAACACTTACCCTGAGAATAACCCCTATCCCATAATTCTAACCCTATCTCCTAGTCATAACTGTAACAACTAATTCCTAACCCTAATTCTAAACCACTAACACTAACTGTTACCCTACGTAGTTACTGTTACGGTAACCTACTGTTACCCTAACACTGAACCTAACCCTTACTCCTAACGCCAAAGGTATGGCTAAAAATAATGCTAACCCTTGACCCTTTACCCTAACTCCTAACCCTAATCCTAATCCTAACCACTAAACCCAAACTTAGCTCTTAACCCTAACCCTAAACCTTACCCTGACGCCTAGACCTAACACTAACACTAAACTAACACCTAACCCTAATCATAACCCCTAAAGCTAACCCTAACCCTGAACCCTAAACCTAACCCTAACACTTAATACTAACTATATCCCTAACCCCTAACCCTAACCCTAACCGTTAACCCTCACCCTAACCCTTAAACCGGACCCTAACACTAAATCTTAACCCTAACACTAAATTTTAACCCTAAACCTACGCCCAACCCTTAACCATAATCCTATCCCTTAGCCCTAAACCTAACCCCTAACCCTAAACCTAACACTAACCCCAATCCTAATTCTAACCATAGCCCTTAATACATCACTACGCCTAACCCCTAACCCTAACCCCTAATGCTAACCCTAACACTGAACCCTAAACCTAACCCTATCCCTAACCCTTAAACATAACTCTATCCCTAACCAATAATCCTAAGCCTAATCTTTAACCCTCACCCTAGAGCTTAACTCGAACCGTAACCCTAAGCCTAAACCCCAACCCTAACACTTAACACAAACCCTAAGCCTTAACACTTAACCCCAATCCTATCCTTTAACCCTAACACTAACCCTGATGCCTAATCCTAACCCTAACACTAACCCCAACCATAAATCTAACCCTAGCCCCTAACGCAAAACTAACCCCTAACCCCTAACCCCTAACCCTAACACTAACCCTAAATCCTAGTCCCTAACCACTAAACCTCACTTGAACCCTAACCCCTAACACCAAACCCTTAACCCTAACCATAACCCTATTTCTCACACTACTTCCATTCTCAGAGTTAACCAAGCTTAAAATACAACCATGCAATGCGTGAGTAGAGTTTCTGCATGAGTCCTGCAAGTAGGTCTGGGCCAAAGGCCCAGGATCCGATGGTGTGGTGTCGCATGGAAACATTCTGCACCCTTCTCACCATAGATTACACAGGTCCTGTACCCTTAAACTAACCGCTAAATCAAAGCCCAAACACTGACCCTAACCCCTAACCCTAAACCTAAGCCCTGACCCTAATGCCCAACACTAACACTAAACGCTTACCCTAAACCTAACCCCTAAATGTAACCTTAACCATGAACCCTAAACCTAACCCAAACCCCTAACCCTAACCATAACACTTAACTCTAACCCTAAACCTAACATGAGCACTTAACCCTAACCCTAACCCATAACCCTAACACTTAACCTTAACCCTAACCGTTAACCCTCACACTAAACCTTAACCCTAACCCTAATCCTAATCTTTAACCCTAAACCTAGCACTTAACCCTTACCCTGTACCAAAACCTAACCCCTAATCTTAACCCTAACCGTAAACCTTAAAGCTTAACCCTAAACCTAACTGTAACTGTTAAACCTAACACTAACCTTTAACCCTGACCCTAACCGAAACCCCTAACCCTAAGCCCTCACCATAACAGTAACCTATATTGCTAACCCTAACCCTAATCCTAGCCCTAAATTTAATTCTCAGACTTCTTGCTTTCTCAGAGTTTACAAAGCCTACAATCCTCCCATGCCATGTGTAGAAGGAGGCTCGGCCACTGTGTCCGGCATGAAACCAGGGGGCCCATACCCAGCATATGATAGAATGGCTTCTGGCATCTATCCCAGCCCCCTAAGCCCCCTCCTAGAGCAGGGAGGGCTCGTGATATAAGCATAAACACTACCCCTCACCCATAACCCTAACCCTGAACATCACAGCTCACCCTGATACTATTGCTCACCTTAACACATCAACCTCACCATAACTCTAACTTGAACCCGTTATCCTAACGTTAATGCATAAGACTTACCCTAAGAACAACCCCTATCCCTTAATTCTAACCCTAACTCCTAGCCACAATTATAACACCTAATCCCTAAGGCTAATTCAAAACTGCTAAACATTACCTTACCCCTACAAACAACCCTAACACTAACCCTAACCCTAACCGCTAACCCTAACCGTACACCTAAAAATAACCGTAACACTTGACACTTAACCCTAACCCCTAACCTTAACCCTAACCCTTAACCTTGATCCTAATCCTAACAATTAAACCTAACCCTAACTCTTAAGCCTAACACTAACACGTACCCTAACGCCTAGACCTAACCCTAAGAGTAAACGTAACCCCTAACCCTAACCCTAATCCCTAATGCTAACCCTAACACTGAACCCTAATCCTAAGCCTTAAACCTAACTCTATCCTTAAGCCATAAGCCTAGCCCTAACTGTTAACCCCACACTAACCCTTAACTCGAACTGTAACCCTAACCCTTAAAACTAAACCTAACACTTAACGCTAACCCTAAGCCTTAACGCTTAACCCTTATCCTATCCCTTAACCCTAACCCTAACCCCTAATGCTAACCATAACCCCACCATAAATCTAACCCTAGCCCCTAACCCAACCCTAACCCCTAAACCCTAACCCTATCACTAAACCCAACACCTACTCCCTAACCCCTAATCCTCACTCGAAGCTTAAGCCCTAACCCTAAGCCCTCTCCCTGACTAATCTTCATTCCTAACTCTAACCATAATCCTAACCCTAAATCTAATTCTCAGACTTCTTGCTATCTCAGAGTTTTAAAAGCCTACAATTCTCCAAAGCCATGCGTGAAAGCTGGCTCTACCACAGTGTCCTGCATGAAACCCAGGAGCCCATACTCTGTGTACAATAGAGTGGGTTCCTGGGGACAATCACGGCCCCCTAACTCCCCCTGCTAGTGCTGACAGGGCCTATGCCCTAAGCAAAAACCCTGCACCTCACCCATAACCCTAACCCTGAACATAACACCTAACCCTGATGTTATTGTTCACCTTAACACGTAAACCTCACTGTAACCCTAACTTTAACCCCCTATCCTAATGTTATTGAATAACACTTACCCTAAGAACAAACCCTATCCCTTAATTCTAAGCCTAACTCCTAGCATAACCGTAACACCTAATCCCTAACCTTAATTCTCAACTGTTAAACTTTACCTTCACCCTACAAACAACCCTAACACTAACCCTAACTCTAACCGCTAACCCTAACCCTAACCATTACACTGATCATAATCCTAACAATTAAACCTAACCCTAATTCTTAACCCTAACACGAACCATTACCATAATGCCTAGACCTAACCCTAACTGTAACCCTAACCCCTAACCCTAACCCTAACCGCTAATGCTAACCCTAACCCCGAACCCTAAATCTAACCCTAACCCTATCCCTTAAACCTATTACTATCCCTAAACCATTACCCTAATCGCAACTGTTAACCCTCACTCTTACCCTTAACTTGGACCGAAACCCTAACCCTTAACCCTAACCCTAACCCTTACTGCTAATCTTAAGCCTTCACCCTTTACCTTAATCCTATCTCGTAAGCCTAACCCTAAGGCTGACCCCTAACCCGCCCGAACATTAACCCTAACCCTAAATCTAACGCTAGCCCCTTACAAAAACCTAACACCTAACCCCTGACACACTAATCCTAACTTCTAATTCCTAACAGCTAAACTTCACTCAAACCCTAACCTCTAACCCTAAACACATAACCCTAACCATAACCCTAATTCTCACACTTCCTCCGTTCTCAGAGTTGACCAAGCCTACAATAGAGCCATGCCACAAATGAGAAGAGGCTCTGCCTGAGTCCTGCATGTAGGTCTGGGCCCGAGGCCCAGGTACGATGGTGTGGTGTTGAGGCGACCCAGTCTGCACCCTTCCCACCATAGATTAAACAGAGCATGTGCCCTTAAACTAACCACTAAATCTAAGCCCTAACACTAAACCTAAATCCTAACCCTAAACCTCGGCCCTTATCCTAACGCCCAACAGTAACACTAAACACTCACCCTAAACTTAACCCGTAACCCGAACCCCTAAATGTAACCCTAACCATGAACCCTAAACCTAACCCTAACCTCTAGCCATAACCATAACACTTAACTCTAACCCTAAACGTTACACGAAGCCTTATTCCTAACCCTAACCCCAACCGTAACACTTAATCTTGACCCTTACCATTAACCCTCACACTAACCCTTAACCCTAACCCTAATCCTAATCTTTAACCATAAACCTAACACTGAAGCCTAACCCTGTGCCAAACGCTAAAACCAAACCTTAACCCTAACCCTGAAACTTAACCGTAAACGTAACTGTAACTATTAAAAATAACACTAACCTTTAACGCTAACCCCTAACCCTCAGAGGCCACCCTAACACTAATCTTCCTCTCTAAACATTACCATAATCCTACCCCTAAATCTAATTCTCAGACTTCTTGCTTTCTCAGAGTTAAGAAAGCCTACAATCCTCCCATGCCATGAGTAAAAGGGGGCTCTTCCACTGTGTCCTGCATGAAACCCAGGAGCCCATACCCAGCGTATGATAGAGTGCGTTCCCGGGGACAATCCCATCCCTCTAACCCCCGCCCCCCACCCAGTGCAGACAGGGACCGTACGCTAAGTATAAACACTATCCCTAACAGATAACCCTCACCCTCAATATAAAACCTGACCCTGAACCTATTGCTCACCTTAAAACATAAACCTCTCCGAAACCCTAACTTATCCCCATATCTTAACATTAATGTATAACACCCTGAGAAGAAGCCCTATCCCATAATTCTAAATCTAATCCCCAGCCATAACCCTAACACGTCATCCCTAATTCTAAAATGCCAACCCTACCTTCACCCTACCAACAACCCTAACCCTAACCCTAAACCCTTACCCTAACCCTACACCTAAAAATAACCCTAACCATTGATCCTTAGTCATAACCCCTAAACCTTAACCCTAACCCTTCATGCTAATCCCAATCCTAACCATTAAACATAACCCTACTTAACCCTACCGCTAACCTCTACCCTAATGCCTAGATATCTAACCCCAACACTGACCTACACTTAACACTAATCCTAACCCCAAATCCTAACCTTAAAGCTGAACCATAAACATAACCCTTAACCCTAACCCTATCCCTAACCCCCTAACCCTAACCCTAACTGTTAAGCCTCACCCTAACATTAACCCTGACTCTAACCCTATCCCTTAACCCTAACCCCTAACCCTAACGCTAACCACAACCCTAAACCTAACCCTGGCCCCCTAACCCAGACTTAACACCTTACGCCTAACACAAACTCTAACCCTAACCACTAATCCCTAGCACCTGACCCTGACTCGAAACCTAACCCCTAACTCGAAACCCCTAAACCCAAACCTAACCCTAATTCTCACACTACTTCCATTCCCAGAGTGAAGCAAGCCTACAATACAGCCATGCCATGTGTGAGATGAGGCTCCGCCTGAGTCCTGCATGGAGGTCCTCTACCAAGGCCCAGGGAATGATGTTGTGCTTTCGTGGTGACTCAGACCACACCCCTGTCATCGTAGATTAACCAGGTCCAGTGCCCTTAAACTGACCGCTAAATCTAAGCCCTACCACCAACCCTAACCCCTGACCCTGAACCTAAGCCCCGAGCCTAAAGCCCAACACTAACTCCAAACACTTACCCTAAACCTAATCCCTATCCCTAATGCTAAACCCTAAACCTAACCCTAACCGTGAACAGTAAACCTAACCCTAACCTCTAACACAAATCCTAACACATAACTCTAACCCTAAAACTAACCCTAACCCTTAACCCTGAACCTAAACCCTAACCCTATCCCTTAACCTTAACCTTAACCGTTAACTCTCATGCTAACCTTTAATCCTAAGCCTAATCCTAATCTTCAACCCTAAACCTAACACAACCCTAACCCTGTACCAAACCCTAACCCCTGATCTTAACCCTATCCACAAACCTCAACCCTAAAACGAACTGTAACCGTTAAACCTAACAGTAACCTTAAACCGTAACCCTAATCTGTAACCCTATCCCCTCACCATAACACTACACTTCATCCTGAACCCTAAGCATAATCCTAACCCTAAATCTAATTCTCAGACTGCTTGCTTTCTTAGAGTTTAGAAAGCCTGCAATCCTCCCATGCCATGTGGGAAAGGAGGCTCTACCACTGTGTCCTGCATGAAAACCACGGGCCTATACACAGAGTCTGATACAGTGGGTTCCCGGTGACAATCCCAGCCCCCTAACCTCGCCCCAGCTTAATGTAGACAGGGCCCGTGCACTAAGCATAAACAATACCTTTAACAGATAACCCTAACCCTGAACATAGCACCTAACCCTGTTCCTATTTCTCCCCTTAACAGATAAACCTCACCGTGAGCCTAACTTTAACCTCTTATCCTAACGTTAATGCATAACCCATTTCCTGAGAACATCCCCTATGCAATAATTCTAACCCTATCTCCTAGTCATAACTGTAACACCTAATCCCTAACCCTAATTCTCAACCGCTAAGCCTAACCGTAACGCTGCCTACAACCCTAACACTGACAGTAACCCTTACTTCTAACCCCAACGCTATGCGTAACAAAAGCCCTAACCCTTCACCGTCACCCTAATCCCTACGCATTACCCTAACCCTTAACCGTAATCCTAATCCTAACCATTAAACCTAACCCTAGCTCTTAAAGCTAACCCTAAACCTTACCCTCCCGACTAGACCTAACCCTGACACTAACCTAACACCTAACACTAGCCATAACCCCTAAAGCTAACCCTAACCCTGAACCCTAAACCTAACCCTAACACTGATCCTTCACTATATCCCTAACCCCTAAGCCTAATCCTAACTGTTAAACCTCACCCTAACACTTAAACTGGACCATAACACTAAACATTAACCCTAACACTAAACTTTAACCCTAACCATAAGCCCAACACTTAACCCTAATCCTATCCCTTAACCCTAAGCCTAACCCTAACCCCTAACCCTAAACCTAACCCTAACCCCAACCCTAACCCTTAATCTTGACCCTTACCATTAACCCTCACACTAACCCTAATCCTAATCTTTAACCATAAAGCTAACACTGAAGCCTAACCCTGTGTCAAACGCTAAACCCAAACCTTAACCCTAACCCTCAAACTTAACCATAAACCTAACTGTAACTGTTAAACCTAACACTAACCTCTAACGCTAACCCTTAACCCTAAGACCCCACCTTAACACTAACCCTAACCCTAAACATTATCATAATCCTACCCCTAAATCTAATTCTCGGACTTCTTGCTTTCTTAGAGTTTAGAAAGCCTAAAATCCTCCCATGCCATGAGTAAAAGGGGGCTCTGCAGCTCTCTCTTGCATGAAACCAGGAGCCCATACCTAGCATATGATAGAGTGGGTTCCCGGGGAAATCCCATCCCCATAACCCCAGCCCCCCGCCCAGTGCAGACAGAGCCTGTACGCTAAATATAAACACTACCCCTAACAGATAACCCTCACCCTGAACATAGCACCTGACCCTGATCCTATTGCTCACCTTAAAACATAAACCTCCCCGTAACCCTAACTTATCCTTATCTTAACGTTAATGCATAACACACTGAGAAGGAGCCCTATCCCATAATTCTAATCCTAACCCCTAGCCATAACCGTAACACTTCATCCTTAATTCTAAAATGCCAACCCTAACCTTCACCCTACCAACAACCCTAACCCTAACCCTAATCCCTAACCCTAAGCCCTCACCCTATCACTAATCCTCATCCCTAAACCGTACCATAATACTAACTCTAAATCTAACTCTCAGACTTCTTGCTTTCTCACAGTTTTGAAAGCCTACAATCCTACTAAGCCATGCATGAAAGCCCGCTCTGCCACAGTGTCCTGCATGAAACCCAGAGGCCCATACACTGCGTACGATAGAGTGGGTTCCCAGCGACCATCACAGACCCCTAACTTCGCCTCCTAGTGCATACAGGGCCTGTGCCCTAAGCACAAACCCTACCCCTCACCCATAACCCTAACCCGAAACATAACACCTGACCCTGATCCTACTGTCCACCTTAACACGTAAACCTCACCGTAACCCTAACTTTAACCCCTTATATTAACGATAATGCATGACACCCTGAGAACAAGCCCTATAGCGTAATTCTAACCCTAACTCCTGGCCATAACCGTAACACCTAATCCCTAATTCTGAAATGCCAACCCTAACCTTAATCCTACCAACAACACTAACACTAACCCTAAACACTTACCCTAACCCTACACCTAAAAGTAACCCTAACCATTGATACTTAGTCATAACCCCTAAACCTTAACCCTAACCCTTCACGCTAATCCCAATCCTAACCATTAAACATAACCCTACTTAACTCTACCCCTAACCTATACCTTAATGCCTAGAGATCTAACCCCAACACTGACCTACAGTTAACACTAACCCTAACCCCTGATCCTAACCTTAAACCTGAACTATAAAACTAACCCTTAACCCTAACCCTATCCATAACCCCCTAACCTTAACCCTAAATGTTAAGCCTCACCCTAACACTTAACCCTGACTCTAAGCCTAAACTTTAACCCTAACACCTAACCCTAATGCTAACCCCAACCCTAAACCTAATCCTGGCCCCCGAACCCAGACTTAACACCTAACCCCTAACACTAACTCTAACCCTAACCACTAATCCCTAGCACCTGACCCTGACTCGAAACCTAATCCCTAACTCGAAACCCCTGATACCAAACCTATCCCTAATTCTCACACTAATTCCATTTCCAGAGTAAAGCAAGCCTACAATACAGCCATGCCATGTGTGAGATGAGGCTCCGCCTGAGTCCTGCATGTAGGTCCTCTACCAAGGCCCAGGGAATGATGTTGTGCTTTCGTGGTGACTCCGACCACACCCCTCTCACCGTAGATTAACCAGGTCCTGTGCCCTTAAACTGACCACTAAAGCTAAGCCCTACCACCAACCCTAACCCCTGACCCTGAACCTAAGCCCCGAGCCTAAAGCCCAACACTAACTGTAAACACTTACCCTAAACCTAATCCCTAACCCTAATGCTAACCCCTAGAGGTAACCCTAACCGTAAACAGTGAACCTAACCCTACCTCTAACACAAACCCTAACACATAACTCTAACCCTAAAACTAACCCTAACGCTTAACCCTGAACCTAAACCCTAACTCTAACCCGTAACCTTAACCTTAACCGTTAACTCTCATGCTAACCTTTAATCCCAACCCTAATCCTAATCTTCAACCCTAAACCTAACACAACCCTAACCATGTACCAAACCCTAACCCCTCATCTTAACCCTATCTGCAAACCTCAACACTAAAACAAACTGTAATTGTTAAACCTAAGAGTAACCTTAAACCGTAACCCTAATCTGTAACCCTATCCCGTCACCATAACACTACACTTTATCCTGAACCCTAACCATAATCCTAACCCTAAATCTAATTCTCAGACTTCTTGCTTTCTTAGAGTTTAGAAAGCCTGCAATCCTCCCATGCCATGTGGGAAAGGAGGCTCTACCACTGTGTCCTGCATGAAAACCACGGTCCCATACCCAGAGTACGATACAGCGGGTTCCCCGTGACAATGCTAGCCCCCTAAACTCCCCCCAGCTTCATGCAGACAGGGCCCGTGCACTAAGCATAAACAATACCTTTAACAGATAACCCTAACCCTGAACATAGCACCTAACCCTGTTCCTATTTCTCCCCTTAACACGTAAACCTCACCGTGAGCCTAATTTTAACCTCTTATCGTAACGTTAATACATAAACCATTCCCTGAGAACATCCCCTATCCAATAATTCTAACCCTATCTCCTAGTCATAAATGTAACACCTAATCCCTAACCCTAATTCTCAACCGCTAAGCCTAACCGTAACGCTGCCTACAACCCTAACACTGACAGGAACCCTTAGTTCTAACCCCAACGCTATGCCTAACAAAAGCCCTAACCCTTCACCCTTCACCCTAACCACTACGCATTACCCGAACCCTTAACCGTAATGCTAATCCTAACCATTAAACCTAACCCTGGCTCTTAAGCTAACCCTAAACCTTGCCCTCACGACTAGACCTAACCCTGACACTAACCTAACACCTAACACTAACCAGAACGCCTAAAGCTAACCCTGAACCCTATCCCTAACCCTAGCAGTAAACTTTAACCCTAAAACTAAGCCCAACCCATAACCCTAATCCTATCCTTTTACCCTAAAGCTAACCCCTAAACCTAACCCCTATACCTAACCCTAACTCTAATCCCAATCCTAATTCTAACCATACCCCTTCATAAAACACTAACTCCTAACCGCTAACCCTAACACTAACCAAAAACCCTAATCACTAATCCCTAACCCTAACGCTTAACCTTTACCCTAACCGTTAACCCTCACCCTAATTCTTAACACTGACCCTAAACTTAACCTTTAACTCTAAGCCTAACCCTTAACCCTACAGTAAGGAAGACCCTTAATGCTAATGGGATCCCTTATCCCTAACCCTAACACTACAGCTAAAAATAACCCTAACCTTTGATCCTTAAACCTAACCCCTAACACTTACTTTAACCCCAAACCCTAACCCTAATCCTAAGCATTAAACCTAACCCTATCTCTTAACCCTAACCCTAGCCCTTACCCTAACGCCTAGATCTAACCCTAAATCTAATCTACCGCCTAATCCTAACCTTAAGCCTTAATGCTAACGCTAACCCTGAACCCTAAACCTACCTGTAACCCTTAACACTAACCCTATCCGTGAACCTTAACGCTGACCCTAACCATTACCCGCACCCAGGCATTTAACCCTGACCCTAACCCTAATCCTTAATGATAACCCTAACACTAAACCCTAACCCTAAACCCAACACTTAACCCTAATCCTATCCCTTAACCCTAACCCTAACCCTAATGCTAACCGCTAAACGTAACCCTAACCGTGAACAGTAAACCTAACCCTAACCTCTAACACAAACCATAGCACATAACTCTAACACTAAAACTAACCCTAACCCTAACCCTAACCCTAAACCCTAACTCTTAACCTTAACCCTAAGCGTTAACTCTCACGCTAACCTTTAATCCTAACCCTAATTCTAATCTTCAACCCTAAACCTAACACTTAACCCTAACCCTGTACCAAACCCTAACCCCTCATCTTAACCCTAACCTTAAACCTCAACCCTAAACCAAAGTGTAACCGTTAAATCTAAGAGTAACCTTTAACCCTAACCGTAATCCCTAAGCCTAAGCCCTCACCCTAACACTAAACTTCATCCTTAACCCTAACCATAACCCTAACCCTAAATCTAATTCTCAGACTTCTTGCTTTCTTAGAGTTTAGAAAGCCTGCAATCCTCCCACGCCATGCGTGAAAGGAGGCTCTGCCACAGTGTCCTGCATGAAACCCAGAGGCCCATACACTGGGTGCGGTAGAGTGGGTTCCCAGCGACCATCACAGACACCTTACTTTGCCTCCTAGAGCATACAGGGCCCGTGCCCTAAGCATAAACCCTACCCCTCACCCATAAGTCTAACCCACAACATAACACCTAACCCTGATCCTACTGCTCACCTTAACAGGTAAACCTCACCATAACCCTAACTTTAACCCGATATCTTAACGTTAATGCATGACACCCTGAGAACAAGCCCTATACCGTCATTATAACCCTACCTCCTAGCTATAACCATAACACCTAATCCCTAATTCTGAAACGCCAACCCTAACCTTAACCCGACCAACAACACTAACACTAACCCTAACCCCTTACCCTAATCCTACGCCTAAAAGTAACCCTAACCGTTGATCCTTCGTCATAACCCCTAACCTTAACCCTAACCCTTAACCCTATTCCCAATCCTAACCATTAAACAAAACCCTAACTCTTAACCCTAACCCTAACCTTTACCCTAATGCCTAGAGATCTAACCCCAACACTGACCTACAGTTAACACTAACCCCAACCCCTAATGCTAACCTTAAACCTGAACCAAGCTCCTAACCCTTAACCCTAACACTATCCCTTTCCCCTAAGCCTAACCCCAACTGTTAACCCTCTAACCCTCACCCTGAATCCTAACCCTATCCCTTAACCGTAACCCCTAAACCTAACGCTAACTCCAACCCTAAACCTTACCCTGGCCCCCTAACCCAGACTTAACACCTTACCCCTAACACTAACTCTAACCCTAACCACTAATCCCTAGCACCTAACCCTGACTCGAAACCTAACCCCTAACACGAAAAACCCTAACCCCAACCCCAACCCTAATTCTCACACTACTTCCATTCCCAGAGTGAAGCAAGCCTACAATACAGCCATGCCATGTGTGAGATGAGGCTCCGCCTGAGTCCTGCATGGAGGTCCTGTCCCAAGGCCCAGGGAATGATGTTGTGCTTTCGTGGTGACTCCGACCGCACCCCTCTCACCGTAGATTAACCAGGTCCTGTGCCCTTAAACTGACCGCTAAAGCTAAGCCCTACCACCAACGCTAACCCCTGACCCTGAACCTAAGCCCCGAGCCTAAAGCCCAACATTAACTCTAGACCCTTACCCTAAAGCTATTCCCTAACCCTAATGCTAACCCCTAAATCCAACCCTAACCGTGAACAGTAAACCTAACCCTAACCTCTAACATAAACCATAGCACATAACTCTAACCCTAAAACTAACCCTAACCCTAACCATAACCCTAAACCCTAAATCTTTTTTTTTTTTTTTTTTTTTTTTTTGAGAGAGTCTCACTCTGTTGCCCAAGATAGAGTGAGTGCCGTGGCATCAGCCTAGCTCACAGCAACCTCAGACTCCTGAGCTCAAGGAATCCTCCTGTCTCAGCCTCCTGAGCAGCTGGGACTACAGGCATGCGCCACCATGCCCGGCTAATTTTTTTCTATATATATTTTTAGCTGTCCATATAATTTCTTTCTATTTTTAGTACAGATGGGGTCTCGCTCTTGCTCAGGCTGGTCTTGAACTCCTGAGCTCAAACGATCCACCCACCTCGGCCTCCCAGAGTGGTAGGATTACAGGCATGAGCCACCGCGCCCGGCCCTAAACCCTAACTCTTAACCTTAACACTAAGCGTTCATACTCATGCTAACCTTTAATCCTAACCCTAATCCTAATCTTCAACCCTAAACCTAACACTTAACCCTAACGCTGTACCACACTCTAACCCCTCATCTTAACCCTAACCGTAAACCTCAACCCTAAACCAAAGTGTAACCGTTAAATCTAAGAGTAACCTTTAACCCTAACCCTAATCCCTAACCCTAAGCCCTCACACTAACACTAAAATTTATCCTTAACCCTATCCATAAACCTAACCCTAAAATCAAATTATAAGACTTCTTCCTTTCTTAGAGTTTAGAAAGCCTGCAATCCTCCCATGCCATGCGTGAAAGGAGGCTCTACCACTGTGTCCTGCATGAAACCCACGGGCCCATACCCAGAGTATGATAGAGTGGGTTCCCGGGTACAATCCCAGCCCCCTAAACTCCCCCCGCCCGCCTAATGAAGACAGGGCCCGTGCACTAAGCATAAACAATACCTTTAACAGATAACCCTAACCCTGAATATAACATCCAACCCTGTTCCTATTTCTCCCCTTAACACGTAAACCTCACCGTGAGCCTAACTTTAACCTCTTATCCTAACGTTAATGCATAACCCATTCCCTGAGAACAACCCCTATCCCATAATTCTAACTCTATCTCCTAGTCATAACTGCAACACCTAATCCCTAACCCTAATTCTAAACTGCTAACCCTAACCGTAACCCTACCTACAACCCTAACACTGACTGTAACCCTTACTTCTAACCCCAACTCTATGCCTAACAAAAACCCTAACCCTTCACCCTAACCCCTAAGCCTTACCCTAACCCTTAACCCTAATCCTAATCCTAAACATTAAACCTAACCCTAGCGCTTAAAGCAAACCCTAAACCTTACCCTCACGACTAGACCGAACCCTGACACTAACCTAACACCTAACCCTAACCATAACACCTAAAGCTAAACCTAACCCTGAACCCTAAACCTAACCCTAACACTGAACCCTCACTATATCCCCAACCTCTAAGCCTAATCGTAACCGTTAACCCTCACCCTAACACTTAAACTGGACCATAACACTAAACATTAACCAGAACACTAAACTTTACCCCTAAACCTGATCCCAACCCTTAACCCTAATCCTATCCTTTTACCCTAACCCTAACCCCAAAACCTAACCCTAACACTAACCCCAATCCCAATTCTAACCATACCCCTTCATAAAACACGAACTCCTAACCCGAACACTTACCAAAAACCCTAATCGCTAATCCCTAACACTAACGCTTAACCTTTACCCTAACCGTTAACCCTCACCCTAACCCTTAACACTGACCCTAACCTTAACCTTTAATCTAAGCCTGACCCTTAACCCTAACAGTAAGAAAAACCCTTACGCCAATCTTATCCCTTATCCCTAAACCTAACACTACAGCTAAAAATAACCCTAACCTTTGATCCTTAAACCTAACCCCTCACACTTAACCCCAAACCCTAACCCTAATCCTAAGCATTAAACCTAACCCTATCTCTTAACCCTTACTCTAACGCCTAGATCTAACCCTAAATCTAACCTACCACCTAATCCTAACCTTAAGCCCTAATGCTAACTCTAAACCCTGAACCCTAAACCTACCCGTAACCCTTAACACTAACCCTATCTATAAACCTTAACCCAGACCCTAACCATTACCCGCACCCAAACATTTAACCCTGACCCTAACCCTAATCCTTAAGGATAACCCTAACACTAAACCCTAACCCTAAGCTCAACACTTAACCCTAATCCTATCCCTTAACCCTAACCCTAACTCTAACCCTAATGCTACCCCTAAATGTAACCCTAACCATGAACAGTAAACCTAATCCTAACCTCTAACACAAACCATGGCACATAACTCTAACCCTAAAACTAACCCTAACCCTAACGCTAACGCTAACTCTTAACCTTAACCCTAAGCGTTAACTCTCATGCTAAGCTTTAATCCTAACCCTAATCCTAATCTTCAACCCTAAACCTAACACTTAACCCTAACCCTGTACCAAACCCTAACCCCTCATCTTTACCCTAACCGTAAACCTCAACCCTAAACCAAAGTGTAACTGTTAAATCTAAGAGTAACCTTTAACCCTAACCCTAATCCCTAACCCTAAGCCCTCACCCTAACACTAAACTTCATCCTTAACCCTAACCATAATCCTAACCCTAAATCTAATTCTCAGACTTCTTGCTTTCTTAGAGTTTAGAAAGCCTGCAATCCTCCCATGCCATGCGTGAAAGGACGCTCTGCCAGTGTCCTGCCTAAAACCCAGAGGCCCATACACTGCGTACGATAGAGTGGGTTCCCAGCTACCATCACAGACACCTAACTTTGCCTCCTAGGGCATACAGGGCCCGTGCCCTAAGCATAAATCCTCCATTCAAATATAAGCCTAACCCAGAACATAACACATAACCCTGATCCTACTGCTCACCTTAACAGGTAAACCTCACCGTAACCCTAACTTTAACCCGATATCTTAACATTAATGCATGACACCCTGAGAACAAGCCCTATACCGTCATTATAACGCTAACTCCTAGCCATAACCGTAACACCTAATCCCTAATTCTGAAATGCCAACCCTAACCTTAACCCGACCAACAACACTAACACTAACCCTAACCTCTTACCCTAAACCTACGCCTAAAAGTAACCCTAACGGTTGATCCTTAGTCATAACCCCTAACCTTAACCCTAACCCTTAACCCTATTCCCAATCCTAACCATTAAACATAACCCTAACACTTAACCCTAACCCTAACCTTTACCCTAATGCCTAGAGATCTAACCCCAACACTGACCTACAGTTAACACTAACCCCAACCCCTAATGCTAAACATAAACCTGAACCATACTTCTAACCCTTAACTCTAACACTATCCCTAACCCCTAAGCTTAACCCCAACTGTTAACCCTCTAACCCTCACCCTGATACCTAACCCTCTCCCTTAACCCTAACCCCTAACCCTAACGCTAACTCCAACCCTAAAACTTACCCTGGCCCCCTAACCGAGACTTAACACCTAACCTCTAACACTAACTCTAACCCTAACCACTAATCCCTAGCACCTAACCCTGACTCGAAACCTAACCCCTAACTCGAAATCCCTAACCCCAACCCCAACCCTAATTCTCACACTACTTCCATTCCCAGAGTGAAGGAAGCCTACAATACAGCCATGCCATGTGTGAGATGAGGCTCCGCCTGAGTCCTGCATGTAGGTCCTGTCCCAAGGCCCAGGGAATGATGTTGTGCTTTCGTGATGACTCCGACCGCACCCCTCTCACCTTAGATTAACCAGGTGTTGTGCCCTTTAACTCACCGCTAAAGCTAGGCCGTACCACCGACCCTAACCACTGACCCTGAACCGAAGCCCCGAGCCTAAAGCCCAACACTAACACTAAACCCTTACCCTAAAACTAATCCCTAACCCTAATGCTAAACCCTAAACGTAACCCTAACCGTGAACAGTAAACCTAACCCTAACCTCTAACACAAACCATAGCAAATAACTCTAACCCTAAAACTAACCCTAACCCTAACAGTAAACCCTAACTCTAAACCTTATCCCTAAGCGTTAAATCTCATGCTAACCTTTAATCCTAACCCTAATCCTAATCTTCAACCCTAAACCTAACACTTAACCCTAATCCTATCCCTTAACACTAACCTTAACCCTAATGCTAAACCCTAAACATAACCCTAACCGTGAACGGTAAACCTAACCCTAACCTCTAACACAAACCATAGCACATAACTCTAACCCTAAAACTAACCCTAACCCTAACAGTAAACACTGAGCGTTAACTCTGACGCTAACCTTTAATCCTAACCCTAATCCTAATCTTCAACCCTAAACCTAACACTTAACCCTAAACGTCTACCAAACCCTAACCCCTCATCTTAACCCTAACCGTAAACCTCAACCCTAAACCAAAGTGTAACCATTAAACCTAAGAGTAACCTTTAACCCTAACCCTAATCCCTAACCTTAAGCCCTCAACCTAACACTAAACTTCATCCTTAATCCTAACAATAATCCTAACCCTAAATCTAATTCTCAGACTTCTTGCTTTCTTAGAGTTTAGAAAGCCTGCAATCCTCCCATGCCATGCGTGAAAGGAGGGTCTACCACTGTGTCCTGCATGAAACCCACGGGCCCATACCCAGAGTATGATAGAGTGGGTTCCCGGGTACAATCCCAGCCCCTAAACTCCCCCCGCCCGCCTAATGCAGACAGGGCCCGTGTGCTAAGCATAAAGAATACCTTTAACAGATAACCCTAACCCTGAACATAACACCCAACCCTGTTCCTATTTCTCCCCTTAACACGTAAACCTCACCATGAGCCTAACTTTAACCTCTTATCCTAACGTTAATGCATAACCCATTCGCTGAGAACAACCCCTATCCCATAATTCTAACCCTATCTCCTAGTCATCACTGTGACACCTAATCCCTAACTCTAATTCTAAACCGCTAACCCTAACCGGAACCCTACCTACAACCCTAATACTGACAGTAACCCTTACTTCTAACCCCAACGCTATGCCTAACAAAAACCCTAACCCTTCACCCAAACCCCTAAGCCTTACGCTAACCCTTAACCCTAATCCTAATCCTAACCATTAAACCTAACCCTAGTTCTTAAAGCTAACCCTAAACCTTACCCTCACGACTAGACCTAACCCTGACACTAACCTAACACCTAACCCTAACCAGAACCCCTAAAGCTAACCCTGAACCCTATCCCTAACCCTAGCAGTAAACTGTAACCCTAAACCTAAGCCCAACACATAACCCTAACCCTATCCTTTTACCCTAAAACTAACCCCTAAACCTAACCCCTATACCTAACCCTAACTCTAAACCCAATCCTAATTCTAACCATACCCCTTCATAAAACACGAACTCCTAACCTCTAACCCTAACACTAACCAAAAACTCTAATCGCTAATCCCTAACCCTAACGCTTAACCTTTACCCTAACCGTTAACCTTCACCCTAATTCTTAACACTGACCCTAACCTTCACCTTTAACTCTAAGCCTAACCTCTCAACCCTACAGTAAGGAAGACCCTTAATGCTAATGGTATCCCTTATCCCTAACCCTAACACTACAGCTAAAAATAACCCTAACCTTTGATCCTTAAACCTAACCCCTAACAATTACTTTAACCCCAAACCCTAACCCTAATCCTAAGCATTAAACCTAACCCTATCTCTTAACCCTAACCCTAGCCCTTACCCTACCGCCTAGTTCTAACCCTAAATCTAACCTCCCGCCTAATCCTAACCTTAAGCCCTAATGTCAACGCTAACCCTGAACCCTAAACCTACCCGTAACCCTTAACACGAACCCTATCCGTAAACCTTAACCCTGACCCTAACCATTACCCGCACCCAAGCATTTAACCCTGACCCTAACCCAAATCCCTTATGATAACCCTAACACTAAACCCTAACCCTAAGCCCAACACTTAACCCTAATCCTATCCCTTAACCCTAACCCTAACCCTAACCCTAATGCTAACCCCTAAACATAACCCTAACCGTGAACAGTAAACCTAACCCTAACCTCTAACACAAACCATAGCACATAACTCTAACCCTAAAACTAACCCTAACCCTAACCCTAACCCTAAACCCTAACTCTTAACCTTAACCCTAAGCGTTAACTCTCACGCTAACCTTTAATCCTAACCCTAATCCTAATCTTCAACCCTAAACCTAACACTTAACCCTAACCCTATACCAAACCCTAACCCCTCATCTTAACCCTAACCTTAAACCTCACCCTAAACCAAAGTGTAACCGTTAAATCTAAGAGTAACTTTTAACCCTAACCCGAATCCCTAACCCTAAGCCCTCACCCTAACACTAAACTTCATCCTTAACCCTAACCATAACCCTAACCCTAAATCTAATTCTCAGACTTCTTGCTTTCTTAGAGTTTAGAAAGCCTGCAATCCTCCCACGCCATGCGTGAAAGGAGGCTCTGTCACAGTGTCCTGCATGAAACCCAGAGGCCCATACACTGCGTGCGGTAGAGTGGTTTCCCAGCGACCATCCCAGACACCTAACTTTGCCTCCTAGGGCATACAGGGCCCGTGCCCTAAGCATAAACCTTACCCCTCACCCATAAGCCTAACCCACAACATAACACCTAACCCTGATCCTACTGCTCACCTTAACAGGTAAACCTCACCATAACCCTCACTTTAACCCCATATCTTAACGTTAATGCATGACACCCTGAGAACAAGCCCTATACCGTCATTATAACCCTAACTCCTAGCTATAACCGTAACACCTAATCCCTAATTCTGAAACGCGAACCCCAACCTTAACCCGACCAACAACACTAACACTAACCCTAACCCCTTACCCTAACCCTACGCCTAAAAGTAACCCTAACCGTTTATCCTTCATCATAACCCCTAACCTTAACCCTAACCCTTAACCCTATTCCCAATCCTAACCATTAAACAGAACCCTAACTCTTAACCCTAACCCTAACCTTTACCCTAATGCCTAGAGATCTAACCCCAACACTGACCTACAGTTAACACTAACCCCAACCCCTAATGCTAACCTTAAACCTGAACCAAGCTCCTAACCCTTAACCCTAACACTATCCCTAACCCCTAAGCCTAACCCCAACTGTTAACCCTCTAACCCTCACCCTGAATCCTAACCCTATCCCTTAACCCTAACCCCTAACCCTAACGCTAACTCCAACCCTAAACCATACCCTGGCCCCCTAACCTAGACTTAACACCTTACCCCTAACACTAACTCTAACCCTAACCACTAATCCCTAGCACCTAACCCTGACTCGAAACCTAACCCCTAACACGAAAAACCCTAACCCCAACCCCAACCCTAATTCTCACACTACTTCCATTCCCAGAGTGAAGCAAGCCTACAATACAGCCATGCCATGTGTGAGATGAGGCTCCGCCTGAGTCCTGCATGGAGGTCCTGTCCCTAGGCCCAGGGAATGATGTTGTGCTTTCGTGGTGACTCCGACCGCACCCCTCTTACCGTAGATTAACCAGGTCCTGTGCCCTTAAACTGACCGCTAAAGCTAAGCCGTACCACCAACGCTAACCCCTGACACTGAACCTAAGCCCCGAGCCTAAAGCCCAACATTAACTCTAGACCCTTACCCTATACCTAATCCCTAACCCTAATGCTAACCCCTAAACCCAACCCTAACGATGAACAGTAAACCTAACCCTAACCCCTAACACAAACCATAGCACATAACTCTAACCCTAAATCTAACCCTAAGCCTAACCGTAAACCCTAACACTTAACCTTAAACCTAAGCGTTAACTCTCACGCTAACCTTTAATCCTAACCCTAATCCTAATCTTCAAACTTAAACGGCTACCAAACCCTAACCCCTCATCTTAACCCTAACCGTAAACCTCAACCCTAAACTGAACTGTAACCGTTAAACCTAAGAGTAACCTTTAACCCTAACACTAATCCCTAACCTTAAGCCCTCACCCTAATACTAAACTTCATCCTTAACCCTAATCATAATCCTAACCCTAAATCTAATTCTCAGACTTCTTGCTTTCTTAGAGTTTAGAAAGCCTGCAATCCTCCCATGCCATGCGTGAAAGGAGGCTCTACCACTGTGTCCTGCATGAAACCCACGGGCCCATACCCAGAGTATGATAGAGTGGGTTCCCGGGTACAATCCCAGCCCCCTAAACTCCCCCCGCCCTCCTAGTGCAGACAGGGCCCGTGCGCTAAGCATAAGCAATACCTTTAACAGATAACCCTAACCCTGAACATAACACCCAACCCTGTTCCTATTTCTCCCCTTCACACGTAAACCTCACCGTGCGCCTAACTTTAACCTCTTATCCTAACGTTAATGCATAACCCATTTCCTGAGAACAACCCCTATCCCATAATTCTAACCCTATCTCCTAGTCATCACTGTGACACCTAATCCCTAACCCTAATTCTAAACCGCTAACCCTAACCGGAACCCTACCTACAACCCTAACACTGACAGTAACCCTTACTTCTAACCCCAACTCTATGCCTAACAAAAAACCCTAACCCTTCACCCAAACCCCTAAGCCTTACCCTAACCCTTAACCCTAATCCTAATCCTAACGATTAAACCTAACCCTAGCTCTTAAAGCTAACCCTAAACCTTACCCTCACGACTAGACCTAACCCTGACACTAACCTAACACCTAACCCTAACCAGAACCCCTAAAGCTAACCCTGAACCCTATCCCTAACCCTAGCAGTAAACTTTAACCCTAAACCTAAGCCCAACCCATAACCCTAATCCTATCCTTTTACCCTAAAACTAACCCCTAAACCTAACCCCTATACCTAACCCTAACTCTAACCCCAATCCTAATTCTAACCATACCCCTTCATAAAACACGAACTCCTAACCTCTAACCCTAACACTAACCAAAAACCCTAATCGCTAATCCCTAACCCTAACGCTTAACCTTTACCCTAACCGTTAACCCTCACCCTAATTCTTAACACTGACCCTAACCTTAACTTTTAACTCTAAGCCTAACCCTTAACCCTACAGTAAGGAAGACCCTTAATGCTAATGGGATCCCTTTTCCCTAACCCTAACACTACACCTAAAAATAACCCTAACCTTTGATCCTTAAACCTAACCCCTACACTTACTTTAACCCCAAACCCTAACCCTAATCCTAAGCATTAAACCTAACCCTATCTCTTAACCCTAACGCTAACCCTTACCCTAACGCCTAGTTCTAACCCTAAATCTAACCTCCCGCCTAATCCTAACCTTAAGCCCTAATGCTAACGCTAACCCTGAACCCTAAACCTTCCCGTAACCCTTAACACTAACCCTATCCGTGAACCTTAACCCTGACCCTAACCATTACCCGCACCCAAGCATTTAACCCTGACCCTAACCCTAATCCTTAATGATAACCCTAACACTAAACCCTAACCCTAAGCCCAACACTTAACCCTAATCCTATCCCTTAACCATAACCCTAACCCTAACCCTAATGCTAACCCCTAAACGTAACCCTAACCGTGAACAGTAAACCTAACCCTAACCTCTAACACAAACCATCGCACATAACTCTAAGCCTAAAACTAACCCTAACCCTAACCCTAACCCTAAACCCTAACTCTTAACCTTAACCCTAAGCGTTAACTCTCACGCTAACCTTTAATCCTAACCCTAATCCTAATCTTCAACCCTAAACCTAACACTTAACCCTAACCCTGTACCAAACCCTAACCCCTCATCTTAACCCTAACCTTAAACCTCAACCCTAAACCAAAGTGTAACCGTTAAATCTAAGAGTAACCTTTAACCCTAACCGTAATCCCTAAGCCTAAGCCCTCACCCTAACACTAAACTTCATCCTTAACCCTAACCATAACCCTAACCCTACATCTAATTCTCAGAGATCTTGCTTTCTTAGAGTTTAGAAAGCCTGCAATCCTCCCACGCCATGCGTGAAAGGAGGCTCTGTCACAGTGTCCTGCATGAAACCCAGAGGCCCATACACTGCGTGCCGTAGAGTGGGTTCCCAGCGACCATCACAGACACCTAACTTGCCTCCTAGGGCATACAGGGCCCGTGCCCTAAGCATAAACCCTACCCCTCACCCATAAGCCTAACCCACAACATAACACCTAACCCTGATCCTACTGCTCACCTTAACAGGTAAACCTCACCATAACCCTAACTTTAACCCCATATCTTAACGTTAATGCATGACACCCTGAGAACAAGCCCTATACCGTCATTATAACCCTACCTCCTAGCTATAACCGTAACACCTAATCCCTAATTCTGAAGCGCCAACCCTAACCTTAACCCGACCAACAACACTAACACTAACCCTAACCCCTTACCCTAACCCTACGCCTAAAAGTAACCCTAACCGTTGATCCTTCGTCATAACCCCAACCTTAACCCTAACCCTTAACCTATTCCCAATCCTAACCATTAAACAGAACCCTAACTCTTAACCCTAACCCTAACCTTTACCCTAATGCCTAGAGATCTAACCCCAACACTGACCTACAGTTAACACTAACCCCAACCCCTAATGCTAACCTTAAACCTGAACCAAGCTCCTAACCCTTAACACTAACACTATCCCTAACCCCTAAGCCTAACCCCAACTGTTAACCCTCTAACCCTCACCCTGAATCCTAACCCTATCCCTTAACCCTAACCCCTAACCCTAACTCTAACTCCAACCCTAAACCTTACCCTGGCCCCCTAATCCAGACTTAACACCTTACCCCTAACACTAACTCTAACCCTAACCACTAATCCCTAGCACCTAACCCTGACTCGAAACCTAACCCCTAACACGAAAAACCCTAACCCCAACCCCAACCCTAATTCTCACACTACTTCCATTCCCAGAGTGAAGCAAGCCTACAATACAGCCATGCCATGTGTGAGATGAGGCTCCGCCTGAGTCCTGCATGGAGGTCCTGTCCCAAGGCCCAGGGAATGATGTTGTGCTTTCGTGGTGACTCCGACCGCACCCCTCTCACCGTAGATTAACCAGCCCCTGTGCCCTTAAACTGACCGCTAAAGCTAAGCCCTACCACCAACGCTAACCCATGATCCTGAAACTAAGCCCCGAGCCTAAAGCCCAACATTAACTCTAGACCCTTACCCTAAACCTAATCCCTAACCCTAATGCTAACCCCTAAACCCAACCCTAACCGTGAACAGTAAACCTAACCCTAACCCCTAACACAAACCATAGCACATAACTCTAACCCTAAATCTAAACCTAAGCCTAACCGTAAACCCTAACTCTTAACCTTAACCCTAAGCGTTAACTCTCACGCTAACCTTTAATCCTAACCCTAATCCTAATCTTCAACCCTAAACCTAACACTTAACCCTAAACGTCTACCAAACCCTAACCCCTCATCTTAACCCTAACCGTAAACCTCAACCCGAAACCGAACTGTAACCGTTAAACCTAAGAGTAACCTTTAACCCTAACCCTAATCCCTAATCTTAAGCCCTCACCCTAACACTAAACTTCATCCTTAACCCTAACCATAATCCTAACCCTAAATCTAATTCTCAGACTTCTTGCTTTCTTAGAGTTTAGAAAGCCTGCAATCCTCCCATGCCATGCGTGAAAGGAGGGTCTACCACTGTGTCCTGCATGAAACCCACGGGCCCATACCCAGAGTATGATAGAGTGGGTTCCCGGGTACAATCCCAGCCCCCTAAACTCCCCCCGCCCGCCTAATGCAGACAGGGCCCGTGCGCTAAGCATAAACAATACCTTTAACAGATAACCCTAACCCTGAACATAACACCCAACCCTGTTCCTATTTCTCGCCTTAACACGTAAACCTCAAAGTGCGCCTAACTTTAACCTCTTATCCTAACGTTAATGCCTAACCCATTCCCTGAGAACATCCCCTATCCCATAATTCTAACACTATCTCCTAGTCATCACTGGAACACCTAATCCCTAACCCTAATTCTAAACCGCTAACCCTAACCGTAACCCTACCTACAACCCTAACACTGACAGTAACCCTTACTTCTAACCCCAACGCTATGCCTAACAAAATCCCTAACCCTTCACCCAAACCCCTAAGCCTTACGCTAACCCTTAACCCTAATCCTAATCCTAACCATTAAACCTAACCCTAGCTCTTAAAGCTAACCCTAAACCTTACCCTCACGACTGGACCTAACCCTGACACTAACCTAACACCTAACCCTAACCAGAACCCCTAAAGCTAACCCTGAACCCTATCCCTAACCCTAGCAGTAAACTTTAACCCTAAACCTAAGCCCAACCCATAACCCTAATCCTATCCTTTTACCCTAAAACTAACCCCTAAACCTAACCCCTATACCTAACCCTAACTCTAACCCCAATCCTAATTCTAACCATACCCCTTCATAAAACACGAACTCCTAACCTCTAACCCTAACACTAACCAAAAACCCTAATCGCTAATCCCTAACCCTAATGCTTAACCTTTACCCTAACCGTTAACCCTCACCCTAATTCTTAACACTGACCCTAACCTTAACTTTTATCTCTAAGCCTAACCCTTAACCCTACGGTAAGGAAGACCCTTAATGCTGATGGGATCCCTTTTCCCTAACCCTAACACTACACCTAAAAATAACCCTAACCTTTGATCCTTAAACCTAACCCCTAACACTTACTTTAACCCGAAACCCTAACCCTAATCCTAAGCATTAAACCTAACCCTATCTCTTAACCCTAACTCTACCCTTAACCTAACGCCTAGTTCTAACCCTAAATCTAACCTCCCGCCTAATCCTAACTTTAAGCCCTAATGCTAACGCTAACCCTGAACCCTAAACCTACCCGTAACCCTTAACACTAACCCTATCCGTTAACCTTAACCCTGTCCCTAACCATTACCCGCACCCAAGCATTTAACCCTGACCCTAACCCTAATCCTTAATGATAACCCTAACACTAAACCCTAACCCTAAGCCCAACACTTAACCCTAATCCTATCCCTTAACCCTAACCCTAACAATAACCCTAATGCTAACCCCTAAACGTAACCCTAACCGTGAACAGTAAACCTAACCCTAACCTCTAACACAAACCATAGCACATAACTCTAACCCTAAAACTAACCCTAACCCTAACCCTAACCCTAACCCTAAACCCTAACTCTTAACCTTAACCCTAAGCGTTAACTCTCACGCTAACCTTTAATCCTAACCCTAATCCTAATCTTCAACCCTAAACCTAACACTTAACCCTAACCCTGTACCAAACCCTAACCCCTCATCTTAACCCTAACCTTAAACCTCAACCCTAAACCAAAGTGTAACCATTAAATCTAAGAGTAACCTTTAACCCTAACCATAATCCCTAAGCCTAAGCCCTCACCCTAACACTAAACTTCATCCTTAACCCTAACCATAACCCTAACCCTAAATCTAATTCTCAGACTTCTTGCTTTCTTAGAGTTTAGAAAGCCTGCAATCCTCCCACGCCATGCGTGAAAGGAGGCTCTGCCACAGTGTCCTGGATGAAACCCAGAGGCCCATACACTGCGTGCCATAGAGTGGGTTCCCAGCGACCATCACAGACACCTAACTTTGCCTCCTAGGGCATACAGGGCCCGTGCCCTAACCATAAACCCTACCCCTCACCCATAAGCCTAACCCACAACATAACACCTAACCCTGATCCTACTGCTCACCTTAACAGGTAAACCTCACCATAACCCTAACTTTAACCCCATATCTTAACGTTAATGCATGACACCCTGAGAACAAGCCCTATACCGTCATTATAACCCTACCTCCTAGCTATAACCGTAACACCTAATCCCTAATTCTGAAGCGCCAACCCTAACCTTAACCCGACCAACAACACTAACACTAACCCTAACCCCTTACCCTAACCCTACGCCTAAAAGTAACCCTAACCGTTGATCCTTCGTCATAACCCCAACCTTAACCCTAACCCTTAACCTATTCCCAATCCTAACCATTAAACAGAACCCTAACTCTTAACCCTAACCCTAACCTTTACCCTAATGCCTAGAGATCTAACCCCAACACTGACCTACAGTTAACACTAACCCCAACCCCTAATGCTAACCTTAAACCTGAACCAAGCTCCTAACCCTTAACCCTAACACTATCCCTAACCCCTAAGCCTAACCCCAACTGTTAACCCTCTAACCCTCACCCTGAATCCTAACTCTATCCCTTAACCCTAACCCTAACCCTAACCCCAACCCCAACCCCTAACCCTAACCGTAACCCCTAACCCTGACCCCAACCTCGACCCCGACCCCCAACCCCGA
>NW_027182815.1:1852500-1955000 GCF_041146395.1 Eulemur rufifrons | reverse complement strand
GTTAGCATAAGAATGAGTCACTGGAAGGGACTTTTTTTGTGGGGTCGGGTGGTGTTTGGGGGTCAGGGCATCTTTCAGTCTGGCGGTTTGTTTTTATTAGGCCCAGAGAGGAGAAGTGGGCATGTGTGTGGCAGGTGAAAAGTGCTGATCCTCTTTCAGTCTTAGGGTGAAAGAGGATCAGCAGTTTTCAGCCCGTTTCTTTAAGAATCCTTTGATTCATCACCTGGCAATCTACCATGGTTCTCTGGACCCCTCAATGCGTGGGACCCTTTAACTGGATACTTCCAAGAATTATGCTGCAGAGCTTTTGAAATAACCACTACGTGGAGAATTATTTGCCAGTTTTTGCAGCACCTTTCACCATAATTGTGACAAGGTTCGTCTCTGCCTCCTTAAACCAAGCTGGCTGCCATGGACAAAACCATGCTGAGGCCTACCTCACTTGGTATTGCCTATACTTGGTACTGGAGCCTGGCAAGAAGCCAGTCTTTTAAGTATCATTCCACCAACCTTTTTCCATTGTTTTAAAAGGCAGAGCACCTTTTGCCAGTTAGCAAATGAGTTGCTGGAGGGCACGTTGTTGTGTGGGGTCAGGTGGTGTGTGAGGGGGCAGGCGCTCTGCCAGTCCAGTGTTTTTTTTTCTAATCCTCAGAGAGGAGAAGTTGGCATGTGTGCAGCAGGTGAAAAGTGCGGATCCTGTTTTAGTCTTAGACTGAAACAGGATCCACATTTTCTGCCCGTTCCTTTAAGAATCATTTGACTCTTCTTCCGTGAATCCACCATGGTTCTCTATAACCCTCTATGCGTGGCCCCAGGTAACTAGCTGGTTCCAAGAAGTATGCCATAGAGCTTTTGAAATAACCACTACGTGGAGAATTATTTGCCAGTTTTTGCAGCACCTTTCACCATAATTGTGACAAGGTACTTCTCTGCCTCCTTAATCCCAAGATGGCTGCCAGGGAAAAAACTATGCTGAGGCCTAGCTCACTTGGTGTTGCCGATACTTGGTACGGGAGCGTGGAATAAAACCAGTCTTTCAAGTATCATTCCACCATCCTTTTTCCATTATTTTAAAAGGCATAGCACCGTTTGCCAGTTAGCATAAGAATGAGTCACTGGAGGGGACGTTTTTGTGTGGGGTCGTGTGGTGTGTGTGGGGGGGCAAGCCCTCTGTCAGTCCAGTGGTTTGTTTTTATTATGCCCAGAGAGGAGAAGTGGGCATGTGTGTGGCAGGTGAAAAGTGCGGATCCTGTTTCAGACTTAGACTGAAACAGGATCCGCACTTTTCAGCCTGTTCCTTTAAGACTCCTTTGATTCATTCTCAATGATGGTGGAATGGTGGTGACCTCCTGGATTCGTGCTCCTGGAGTGGAAGGCATGGGTCTCCCACTGCCCACAACCCTAGAGGTTCACTTCCCCACAAGAACGGTGGTGTGAATCCATGGAGAATCAGCGTGGGACAGAGAGAGAGAGCAAGAAAAGACTGAGGTGATTAGGGAAATAAATCACCAAAATCTGGAGAGTGCGGGATGGCCAATAGAGAAGGGAGCACGGGACAGCTGTACCCACCTCACCAGAGAGTGGGGTGGGTTCAGCCCCACAGGAAAGCATCTTGTTCCCCCTCTGACCTCCACACCCACTCAATTGAGGATCTGCCTGAAGTCGGTGCAGAATCGCCACGGGAGATGTGGGGCTCTGCAGAGAGGAGACATTGGCAGGAGGCATTTTGGACCCTGGAGTGCTGTGCGCAGCTGACGCACCTAGCAACTGTCTCCTATACGCGGGCGGTGGGGCTGCTTTGGTCCCGGCTCTAGCAGATGCCAAACTGCCTCGTATAGGTGGGCGGCTGGATTCTCCCGGTCCCCGGCTCCTCTGGCCTCTGCCGGTCCCTGAGCATTCAACCCCAGTGACAGTGATCTGCAGACGGGTGGCCGCCATTGTCGGGGTCCACAGCCTAAACGCTGAGGAGCGATTGGGTACCGGGCGGCTCCCTGGGCGGCTCCCTTCCCTAGTCCACGGACCCTGACTAGGAGCTCCACCTTTGTGTGAACACTGAGTGGTTCCCCAGTCACGAGAGAGTAGAGCGTGGACCTTGCAGACATTGGGGTGGGGCAGACCATCGCCCGCGGGAACTGCAGTGGCTGGGGCGTTGGGCGAATGAGGGCACCGCTCCACTCTCCCTATCCACTGTCTTTCTCACAGAGAGAGACAGAAGCCACCTCGGGAGAGGAAGAGGGGCAGCCCCCCCAGCGGAGCTAGCAAAATCCTGAACAATATGTGAAGGGCTCCCCCTAGTGACAGAGGAGGCAGCTTACCTGGCACTCACAGTGTGCCCCTATCCAGACTAAAGCTGAAAGAAGGGATCTTAAGGATTCATTCAGATGGGAAGGGCTCAGCGAAGGAACTCTAGGAGTATAAAGAATCAAGCTGAAACCATGCCCTCAAAGAGGATTACTAGTTCTCCACCAATTAACACAAAGCAGATTCCAAATAGCAACATGTCACAGGAAGAATTTCAAACATGGATCATAAATACGCTGAACATTATGCAAGAAAAAATGGATAATCAACACAAAGAAACCACAAAAAAGATCCAGGACTTGGAAGAAAAATTCACCAAAGAAATTGAAATACTGAAGAAAAATCAAACTGAACTCCTGGAAATGAAAAATTTATTCAAGGAGCTACAAAACACAGTGGAAAGTCTCAAGAGCAGGGTAGATCAAACAGAAGAAAGAATCTCAGAGATCGAAGATAACACTTTCCAATTAAATAAGGCAGTCACAGAGTTAAAACAAAGAAACATGAGAAATAATCATAGTCTACAAGAAATGTGGGATTATGTGAAGAAGCCTAACGTGAGAGTTATTGGCATTCCTGAGGGTGAAGAAGACAATAAGCAAGGGTTGAATAAAGTATCTGAAGATATAATTGAGGAAAATTTCCCAGGCCTTGCCAAATCTCTAGATACACAGGTTCAAGAAGCTCAAAGAACCTCTGAGAGATTCATACCAAATAGGAAGACACCACGTCATGTAGTTATCAGACTGACCAAAATATCCACTAACGAGGCCCTTCTTCAATCTGTAAGGAGAAAGAAACAAGTAACATACAAAGGAAAGCCCATCCGAATCACGCCAGATTTCTCAACTGAAACCTTACAAGCAAGAAGAGATTGGAGCCCCATTCTCACTCTTCTGAAACAGAATAATGCCCAGCCTAGAATCCTGTACCCAGATAAGCTCAGTTTTATATATGAAGGTGAAATTAAGACATTCTCAGATAAACAAAAACTCAGAGAATTCACCAAGACAAGAGCAGCTTTCCAAGAAGTATTCAAAACAGAGTTACACGTGGTCCAGCACAAGAAGGACCCTCGAATGTAACACTAATCAAGAGATAAATATGAAAACACAGTTATCATAATGGCTCAAGAGAGAAAACAGATCAATGAAATTCAACCCAACATGAGGAACAGCAATCTGTCTCGCTTATCAGTTCTCTCATTAAATGTGAATGGATTGAATTCCCCACTCAAGAGACATGGACTGGCCCAATGGATAAAAAAGATATAAGCCAAGTATCTGCTGTCTTCAGGAAACTCATCTAACCTGCAAGGATGCATTTAGACTGAAAATAAAAGGGTGGAAATCAATATTCCAAGCAAATGGAACCCAAAAGAAAGCTGGCGTGGCAGTTCTAATCTCCGATAACGTAGTTTTTAAATCAACAAAAGTAAAGAAAGACAAAGATGGTTACTATATACTGGTGAAGGGTACAATTCAACAAGAAGACATAACTATACTTAACATATATGCACCCGATCTAGGTGCACCCAGATTCATAAAGCAAACCCTACTTGATCTGAACCAAATGATAGATAACAACACTTTAGTAGCCAGAGATTTTAACACGCCACTGACAGTTCAAGACAGATCCTCCAAACAAAAAATAAACAAAGAAATATTGGACGTAAATAGAATGCTAGAACAAATGGGCCTGACTGACATCTACAGGACATTCTACCCAAATACCACTGAATATAAGTTCTTCTCATCAGCTCATGGGACATTCTCCAAGATTGACCATATCTTAGGACATAAAGAATGTCTTAAAAAATTTAAAAATATAGAAATAATACCATGCAGCTTCTCGGATCACAGTGGAATAAAAGTAACAATGAACCCTAACAGAAATCCTCATTTCTACTCAAAGTCATGGAAGCTAAATAACCTTCTCCTGAACAATCATTTTATAAATGAAGAAATCAAGTCAGAAATCAAAAGATTCTTTGAATTAAACGACAAAGGAGATACAACTTATCAAAATCTGTGGGACACAGCTAAAGCAGTCCTGAGAGGAAAATTTATTTCCATAAATGCCTATACCAAAAAGACAGAAAACTTACAAATAGACAATCTAATGAATAGACTCAAAGAGCTGGAGAAGAAAGAAGAGACCAAACCCAAACCCAGCAGAAGGAAATTATTAAGATTAAATCAGAACTAAATGAAAAGGACCATAAGGGAGCATAAGGGAGATTAAACCAAACCATAACGGAGATTAATAAAACCAAAAGTTGGTTCTTTGAAAAAATAAACAAAATTGACACACTTCTGGCTAAACTAACCAAGAGCAGAAAAGAAAAATCTCTTATAACCTCGATCAGGAACACGAAAGGAGTAATCACGACTGATGCCACAGAGATACATGATATCATCTATGAATTCTACAAAAATCTTTATGCACACAAATTAGAAAACCTGGAGGAAATGGACAAATTCTTATAAACACACAGCCTTCCCAGGCTCAACCAGGAAGAAATAGAATTCCTGAATAGACCGATATCTAGATCTGAAATTGAAACAGCAATAAAAAACCTTCCCAAAAAGAAAAGCCCTGGACCAGATGGGTTCACACCTGAATTCTACCATACCTACAAAGAAGAACTGGTGCCCATCGTACATAAACTATTCTCCAATATAGAGAAGGATGGGATTCTCCCCAACACTTTTTACCAAGCCAACATAATCCTGATACCAAATCCAGGAAAGGATGCAACTAAAACAGAGAACTATAGACCAATTTCTCTTATGAATATAGATGCAAAAATTCTCAATAAAATTCTAACAAATCGAATCCAAGTGCTTATCAAAAAAATAATCCATCACGACCAAGTGGGCTTCATCCCAGAGATGCAGGGATGGTTTGACATATGGGAATGTAATTCATCACATAAATAGAAGCAAAAATAAAGATCAGATGATCCTCTCAATAGATGCAGAGAAAGCATTTGACAAAATTCAACACCCTTTTATGATAAGAACACTTAACAAAATAGGCATAGATGGGGCCTATATAAAAATGATACAAGCCATATACGACAAACCCTCAGCCAACATCATACTGAATGGGGAAAAACTGAAAGCATTCCCACTTCAAACTGGAACCAGACAAGGCTTACCACTGTCCCCATTACTTTTCTACATAGTATTGGAAGTCCTTGCAAGAGCTATCAGGCAAGAGAGCAGAATCAAGGGAGTTGAAATAGGGACAGAAGAGATCAAACTCTCACTCTTTGCTGATGATATGATGTTATATCTATAAAACCCCAAAGTTTCAACCAAGAGACTCCTGGAATTGATCAATGAATTCAGTAAAGTCTCAGGATACAAAATCAATACACACAAATCAGAGGCATTCATATATGCCAATAACAGTCAAATGGAAAACCAAATTAAGGACTCAATACCCTTCAAAATAGCAACAAAGAAAATAAAATACCTAGGAATTTATTTAACTAAGGAGGTAAAGGACCTCTATAGGGAGAACTATGAAACACTGAGGAAGGAAATTGCAGAACATGTAAATAGGTGGAAAACCATACCATGCTCATGGATCGGTAGAATCAACATTGTTAAAATGTCTATACTGCCCAAAGTTATCTACAGATTCAATGCAATCCTTATTAAATTACCAACATCTTTTTTCACAGACATAGGAAAAATAATTTTACGCTTTGTATGGAACCAGGGAAGACCCCGTTTAGCAAAAGCAATCTTAAACAACAAAAACAAAATGGGAAGTATTAATTTGCCAGACTTCAAACTATACTACAAGGCTGTGGTTCTTAAAACAGCCTGGTACTGGCACAAGTGCAGGGACACAGACCAGTGGAACAGAACAGAAAATCCCAATATAAAACCATCCTCATATAGCCATCTAATCTTTGACAAAGCAGACAAAAACATACTCTGGGGAAAAGATTCCTTATTTAATAAATGGTGCTGGGAAAACTGGATGTCCACATGTAGAAGACTAAAACAGGACACATAACTCTCACCCCTCACAAAAATCAAATCACAGTGGTTAACAGACTTAAACCTAAGGTCAGAAACTATTAGAATTCTAGAAGAAAATGTAGGAAAGACTCTTACAGACATTGGCCTAGGCAAAGAATTTATGAAGAAGACCCCTAAAGCAATCACAGCAACAACAAAAATAAATAAATGGGACCTGATCAAATTAAAAAGCTTCTGCACAGCCAAAGAAACAGTCACGAGAGTAAATGGACAACCTACAGAATGGGAAAAAATTTTCGCATACTACACATCAGATAAAGGACTGATAACAAGAATCTATTTAGAACTCAGGAAAATCAGTAAGAAAAAATCAAACAACCCTATCAAAAAGTGGGCAAAGGACATAAATAGAAATTTTTCAAAAGAAGATATAAAAATGGCTAACAAACATATGAAAAAGTGTTCAACATCTCTAATCATCAGGGAAATGCAAATCAAAACCACAATGAGATATCACTTAACTCCAGTGGGAATGGCCTTTATCAAAAAGTCCCAAAACTATACATGTTGGTGTGGGTGTGGGGAGATAGGTACATTCATACACTGCTGGTGGGACTGTAAACTAGTGCAGCCCCTGTGGAAAGCAATGTGGAGATACCTTAAACAGATTCAAGTAGACCTACCATTCGATCCAGCAATTCCATTATTGGACATCTACCCAGAAGAACAAAAGTCATTCTATAAAAAAGACACCTGCACCTGAATGATTATAGCAGCACAATTCACAATCACAAAGATGTGGAAACAACCCAAATGCCCATCAATTCATGAATGGATTAGCAAAATGTGGTATATGTATACCATGGAATATTACTCAGCTATTAGAAATAATGGCGATATGGCATCTCTTTGGTTCTCCTGGAGAGAGCTGGATCCCATTCTATTAAGTGAAGTATCCCAAGAATGGAAAAATAAGCACCACATGTACTCACCAGCAAATTGGTTTCCCTGAGTGCACATTTGGGAACAACACCAATTGGGTATCGGACAGAGGTTGGGGCCGGGTGGAAGGGATGGGTGTATACCTACTTGATGAATGTGATGTGCACTGCCTGGGGAATGGACACCCTTCAAGTTCTAACTGGGGGGGATGGGGTAGGGGAGAGGAGGGGTGCACACCTACATGATGAATGTGATGTGCACTGACTAGGGAATGGACAAAATTGAAGCTCAGAATCGGGGGAAAGGGGAGGCATGGGGAATGTATATAGCCTGATCTTTTGTACCCCCATAATGAGCTAACAAACAAACAAACAAACAAAAAAGAATCGTTTGATTCATCAGCTGGGAATACACCATGGTTCTTTAAAGACCTCTATGCGTGGGCCCAGGTAACTGGCTAGTTCCAAGAAGTATGCCACAGAGCTTTTGAAATAACCACTACGTTGAGAATTATTTGCTAGTTTTTGCACCACCTTTCACCATAATTGTGATAAGGTTCGTCCGTGCCTCCTTCAACCCAAGATGGCTGGGGCGGACAAAACTATGCTGAGGCCTAGTTCACTTGGTGTTGCCGATAGTTGGTACTGGAGCCTGGCAAGAAGCCATGCTATTAAGAGTCATTCCACCATCCTTTCTCCATCATTTTAAAAGGCAGAACACCTTTTTCCAGTTATCATAAGAAAGAGTTGCTGGAGGGGACGTTTTTGAGTGGGGTCGGGTGGTGCGTTGAGGGGAAGGCTCTCTGTCTGTCTGGTGGTTTGTCTTTATTATGCCCAAAGAGGAGAGGTGGGCATGTGTGTGGCAGGTGAAAAGTACGGATCCTGTTTCAGTCTTAGACTGAAACAGGATCCGCACTTTTCAGCCAGTTCCTTTACGAATCCTTTGATTCATCAGCTGGGAATCCACCATGGCTGTCGAGACCCCTCTATGTGTGGGCCCAGGTAACTGGCTATTCCAAGATGTATGCCGTAGAGCTTTTGAAATAACCACTACGTTGAGAATTGTTTGCCAGTTTTTGCAGCACCTTTGACCATAATTGTGATAAGGTTCATCTGTGCCTCCTTAAACCCAAGCAGGCTGCCACGGACAAAACTATGCTGAGGCCTAGCTCCCTTGGTGTACCGATACATTTTACTGGAGCCTGGCAAGAAGCCATTTTTTTTAAGTACAATTCCACCGTCTTTTCTCCATTATTTTAAAAGGCAGTGCACCTTTAGCCAGTTAGCATAAAGATGAGTCACTGGAGCGGCTTTTTGTGTGGGGTTGGGTGTGTGTGGGAGGGTAGGCCCTCTGTCAGTCCCGTGGTTTGTTTTTATTATTCCCAGAGAGGAGAAGCGGGCATGTATGTGGCAGGTGAAAACTTTGGATCCTGTTTCAGTCTGAAACAGTATCTCCGCTTTTGAGCCTGTTCCTTTTGGAATCCTTTAATTCATCAGTTGGGAATCCACCATGGTTCTCTAGACCTCCCTGAGCGTGGGCCCAGGTAACTGGCTAGTTCCAAGAAGTATGCCGCAGAGCTTTGGAAATAACCACTACATTGAGTATTATTTGCCAGTTTTTGCAGCAACTTTCACAATGATTGTGAAAAGGTTAGGCAGTGCATCCTGAAACCCAAGCTGGCTTCCACAGAAAAAACTACGGTTAGGCCAATCTCCCTTGGAGTTGCCGATAATTGGTACTGGTCCGTGGCAAGAAGCCATTCCTTTAAGTATCATTCCACCTTCCTTTCACAACTATTTTAAAAGGCAGAGCACCTATTGCCATTTAGCTTAAGGATGAGTCGCTGGAGGAAACGTTTTTGTGTGGGGTGGGAGAGGCAGAGCCAGGCCCTCTGTCAGTCCAGTGGTTTGTTTTTATTATCCCCGGAGAGGAGAAGTGGACATGTGTGTGGCAAGTGAAAAGTGTGGATCCTGTTTCAGTCTTAGACTGATACAGGATCGGCACTTTTCATCCTGTTCCTTTAAGAATCCTTTGCTTCATCAGCTGGGAATCCACCATAGTTCTCTACACCCCACTATGTGTGGGCCCACTTAACAGGCTAGTTCAAAGAAGTATGCCACAGAGCATTTGAAATAACCACTACCATGGAAATTATTTGCCAGCTTTTCCAGCACTTTTACCATAATTTTGATAAGGTTCATTTGTGCTTCCTTAAACCCTAGATGGCTTCCATGGACAAACCTATACTGAGGGTTCTCTCGCTTGGTGTTGCCAATACTTGGTACGGGAGTCTGACAAGAATCCAGTCTTTTAATTATCATTGCACCATCCTTTCTCCCTTATATTAAAAGGTGAGCAACTTTCGGCAGTTAGCATAAGGATGAGTCAACGGAGGGGATGTTTTTGGGTGGGATCGGGGTGGTTTGGGGGACAGTCCCTCTGTCAGTCTGGTTGTTTGTGTTTATTATGCCCAGACAGGGAAGTGGATATATTTGTGGCAGGTGAAATGTGCGGATCCTGTTTCAGTTAGACTGAAACAGTATCCGCACTTTTCAGCTGGTTCCATTAAAAATCCTTTGATTCATCAGCTGGGAATCCACCATGGTTCCTTAGAACCCTCCATACATGGGCCCATGAACTGGCCTGTACCAAGATGTATGCTGCACAGCTTTTGAGATAAACACTACGTGTAGAATTATTTGCCAGTTTCTGCAGCACATATCACCATAATTGTGATAAGGATCGTCTGTGCCTCCTTAAACACAAGATGGCTGCCACGGAGAAAACTATGCTGAGGCCTAGGTCACTTGGATTTCACGACACTTGTTACTGGAGGCTGGAAGGAGGCCATTCTTTTAAGTATCATTCCACCATACTTTCCCCATTATTTTAAAATGCACGGAAACCTTTGCAAGTTAGCATAATAATTAGTAGCTGGAGGGGACATTTTTATTTGTGGGGTCGGTGTGGGTGGGGGGCGCAGGCCCTCTGTCAGTTCGCTGGATTGTTTTTATTTTCCCCAGACCGGAGAAGTGGGCATGTGTGTGGCAGGTGAAAAGTTCGGATCCCGTTTCTGTCTTAGACTGAAACAGAAACCGCACTTTTCACCCCGTTCCATTAAGAATCCCTTGCTTCATCAGCTGGGAATCCACCATGGGCCTCTAGACTGCTCTATGCGTGGGCCCAGTTAACTGGCTAGTTCAAAGAATTATGCCGCAGAGCTTTTCAAGTAACCACTACCATGAGAATTACTTGACCGCTTTTGCAGCACCTTTCACCATAATTGTGATAAGGTTCATCTGTGCCTCCTTAAACCCAAGATGGCTGCCAGGGACAAACGTGTGCTGAGGCCTAGGTGACTTGCTGTTGCGAATACTTGGTATGGGAGTCTGGCAATAAGCCAGTCTTTTAGGTATAATTCCACCATTCTATCTCCATTATTTTAAAAGGCAGAGGACGTATTGCCAGATAGCATAAGGATCAGTCGCTGGAGGGCACGATTTAGTGTGGGGTGGTGGGGGGCGGGGGCAGGCCATCTGTCAATCCGATGGGTTGTTTTTGTTATCCCTAGAGAGGAGAAGTGGGCATGTGTGTTGCAGGCAAAAAGTCAGAATCCTGTTTCAGTCAGGATCTGCACTTTTCAGCCTGTTCCTTTAAGAATCCTTAGATTCATCACCTTGGAATCCACCATGGTTCTCTAGACCCCTCTATGCGTGGGCCCAGGTAACTGGCTTCTTCCAAGAAGTATGCCACAGAGCTTTTGAATTAAACAGTACGTTGAGAATTATTTGCCGGGTTTTCAGCACGTTTCACCATAATTATGATAAAGTTTGTATGTGCCTCCTTAAACCCAACATGGCTGCCACGGGCATAACTATGCTGAGGCGTAGCTGACTTGGTGTTGCCTATTTTTGTTAGTGGAGACTGACAAGAAGCCATTCTTCTAAGTATCACTCCACCGTCCTTTCTCCATTGTTTAAAAATGCAGGGAAATTTTGCAAGTTAGCATAATAATTAGTAGCTGGAGGGGAATTTTTTTGGGGGGGATCTGCGTGGGTGGAAGGGGGGCAGGCCCTTTGTCAGTTCGCTGGTTTGTTTTTATTATCCCCAGAGAGGAAAAGTGGGCATGTGTGTGGCAGGTGAAAAGTGTGCGTCCTGTTTCAGTCTTAGACAGACACAGGATCTGCACTTTTCACCCCGTTCCATTAAGAATCCTTTGCTTCATCAGCTGGGAATCCACCATGGTTCTCTAGACCCCTCTTTTAGTGCACACAGAAAACTGCCTGGTTCCAAGAAGTTTTCCTCAGAGCTTTTGAAATAACCACTACTATGGAAATTATTTGCCAGCTTTTCCAGCACTTTTACCATAATTTTGATAAGGTTCATCTGTGCTTCCTAAAACCCTAGATGGCAGCCACGGACAAACCTATGCTGACACCTAGGTCACTTCCTGTTGCCAATAATTGGTATGGGAGTCTGGCAAAAGGCCAGTATTTTAAGTATAATTCCACCATCCTATCTTCATTATTTTAAAACGCAGAGGACCTTTCGCCAGATAGCATAAGGATGAGTCGCTGGAGGGGACCTTTTTGTGTACAGTGTTGGGGGGCGGGGGAGGACATCTGTCAATCCGATTGATTGTTTTTATTATCCCTAGAGAGGAGAAGTGGGCATGTGTGTTGCAGGCAAAAAGTGCATATAGTGTTTCAGTCTCAGACTGAAACAGGATCCGCACTTTTCAGCCTGTTCCTTTAAGAATCCTTTGATTCATCACCTGGGAATCCATCATGGTTCTCTAGACCCCTCTATGCGTGGGCCCAGAAAACTGCCGGGTTCCAAGAAGTATTCCACAGAGCTTTTGAAAAAACCACTACGTTGAGAATTATTTGCCAGGTTTTGCAGCACCTTTCATCATAATTGTCATAAGGTTCGTCTCGAGATGGCTGCCATGGACAAAACTATGCTGAGGCCGAGCTCACTTTGTGTGGCCGATCCTTGGTACTGGAGACTGGAAAGAATACATTCTTTTAAGTATCATTTCACCATCCTTCTCCACTATTTTAAAAGTCAGAGCACCTTTTGGCAGTTAGAATAACAAGGAGTCGCTGGACGGGAAGTTTTTATGTGGGGTCTGGGGGCTGGTGCAGCAAGCCCTCTGTCAGTTCTGTGGTTTCTTTTTATTATCCCCAGAGAGGAGAAGTGGGCATGTGTTTGGCAGGTGAAAAGTGCAGATCCTGTTTCAGAGTATGAAACAGGATCCGCATGTTCATCCTGTTCCTTTAAGAATCCTTTGCTTCATCAGCTGGGAATCCACCATAGTTCTCTATACCGCACTATGCGTGGGCCCAGTTAACTGGCTAGTTCAAAGAAGTATGCCGCAGAGCTTTTGAAATAACTACTACCATGAGAATTATTTAACAGCTTTCGCAGCACCTTTTATTATAATTGTTATAAGGTTCATCTGTGTCTCCTTAAACCCAAGATGGCTGCCATGGACAAACCTATGCTGAGGCCTACGTCACTTGCTGTTGCCAATACTTGGTATGGGAATCTGGCAATAAGCCAGTCTTTTAGGTATAATTCTACCATCCTATCTCCAGTTTTTTAAAAGGCTTATGACCTTTCACCAGATAGCATAAGGACGAGTCGCTGGAGCAGACTATTTTGTGTGGGGTGGTGGGGGCCGGGGGCAGGGCATCTGTAAATCTGATGGGCTGTTTTTGTTATCCCTAGAGAAGAGAAGGGCGAATGTGTGTTGCAGGCAAAATGTGCGGATCCTGTTTCACACTTAGACTGAAACAGGATCTGCACTTTTGAGCCTGTTCCTTTAAGAATCCTTTGATTCATCACCTGGGAATCCACCATGGTTCTCTAGACCTCTCTTTGCATGGGCACAGGTAACTGGCTTGTTCCAAGAAGTATGCGACAGAGCTTTTGAATTAACCAGTACTTTTAGAATTGTCAGGTTTTTAGCATGTTTAAACGTAATTGTGATAACGTTTGAATGTGCCTCCTTAAACCCAAGATGGCTGCCACGGATATAAATATGCTGAGGCATAGCTGACTTGTTGATGCCTATTTTTGTTAGTGGAGACTGACAAGAAGACATTCTTCTAAGTATCATCCCAACATCATTTTTCCATTGCGTAAAAATGGAGGGAAATTTTGCAAGTTAGTATTATAATTAGATGTAGGGTACGTATTTTTTTTTCTTTTTTTGTGGGGTAGGAGTGGATGGGCGTTTCAGGCCCTCTGTGAGTTCGCTGGTTTTCTTTTATTATCCCCAGAGAGGACAAGTGGGCATGTGTTTGGCAGGTGAAAAGTGTGGATTCTATTTCAGAGAATTAAACAGGATCCACATGATCATCCCATTCCTTTAAGAATCCTTTGCTTCATCAGCTGGGAATCCACCATGGTTCTATATACTCCTCTATGCGTTGGCACAGGTAACTGGCTTGTTCCAAGAAGTATGCCGCAGAGCTTTTCAATTAACCAGTACGTTGAAAATTATTTGCAGGTTTTCAGCATTTCACCCTAATTGTAATAACGTTTGTATGTGCCTCCTGAAACCCAAGATGGCTGCCACGGACATAACTATGCTGAGATGTAGCCGACTTGGTGTTGCCTATTTTTGTCAGCGGAGACTAACAAGAAGCCATTCTAAGTATAAGCCCACCGTCATTTTTCCATTGTTAAAAAATGCAGGGAAATTTTGCAAGTTAGCTTTATAATTAGTAGCTGGAGGGTACGTTTTTTTTTTTTTTTTTTTTTTTTTTGTCGGGTCGGTGTCGATGGGGGGGTCAGGCCCTCTATAAATTTGCTGGTTTGTTTTTATTATCCCCAGAGAGGGGAAGTCGGCATTTGATGGCAGCTGAAAAGTGCGGATACTCTTTCAGAGAATTAAACAGCATTCGCATGGTCATCCCGTTCCTTTAAGAATCCTGGAAGGGCGCGGTGGCTCACGCCTGTAATCCTAGCACTCTGGGAGGCCGAGGCAGGTGGATCGCTCGAGGTCAGGAGTTCGAGACCAGCCTGAGCAAGAGCGAGACCCCGTCTCTACTAAAAATAGAAAGACATTATATGGACAACTAAAAATCTATATACAAAAAATTAGCCGGGCATAGTGGCGCATGCCTGTAGTCCCAGCTACTCGGGAGGCTGAGGCAGTAGGATCGTTTAAGCCGAGGAGTCTGAGGTTGCTGTGAACTAAGCTGACGCCACGGCACTCACTCTAGCCTGGGCAACAAATTGAGACTATGTCTCAACAAAAAAAAAAAAAAAAAAAAAAAAAAAAGAATCCTTTGCTTCATCAGCTGGGAAACCACCATGGTTCTATATACTCCCGTATGGGTGGGCACAGGTGACTGGCTTGTTCCAAGAAGTATGCCACAGAGGTTTTCAAATAAAAAGTACGTTGAAAATTATTCGCAGGTGTTCAGCGTTTCATCATAATTGCGACAACGTTTGTATGTGCCTTGAAACCCAAGATGGCTGCCACAGACATAACTATGCCGAGGGGTAGCTGACTTGGTTTTGCCGATTTTTGTTAGCGGAGACTGACAAGAAGCCATTCTTCTAAGTATCATGCCGCCATCATTTTTCCGTTGGTTAAAAATGAAGGGAAATTTTGGAACTTAGCATTATAATTAGTAGCAGGAGGGTACGGTATTTTTTGTGTGTGTGGGCGTTGTGGAAGGGGGGGGTCAGGCCCTCTGTCAGTTCGCTGGTTAGTTTTTATTATCCCCAGAGAGGAGAAGTGGGCATGTGTTTGGCAGGTGAAAAGGGCGGATTCTGTTTCAGAGAATTAACGATGATCCCCATGCTCATCCCGTTCCTTTAATAATCCTTTACTTCATCAGCTGGAAATCCACCATGGTTCTATATACTCCTCTTTGCGTGGGAACAGGTAACTGGCTTGTTCCAAGAAGTATGCCGCAGAGCTTTTCAATTAACCACTACGTTGAAAATTATTGGCAGGTTTTCAGCGTTTCACCATAATTTTGATAACGTTTGTATGTGCCTCCTGAAACCCAAGAAGGCAGCGACAGACATAACTATGATGAGGAGTAGCTGACGTGGTGTTGCCTATTTTTGTTAGTGGAGACAGACAAGAAGCCATTCTTCTAAGTATCATCCCACCACCATTTTTCCATTGTTTTAAAAGGCAGGGAAATTTTGCAAGTTAGCATTATAATTAGTAGCTGGAGGGTACGGTTTTTTTTTTGTGTGGTCGATGTGGATGGGGGGGTCAGGCCCTCTGTCAGTTCGCTGGTTAGTTTTTATTATCCCCAGAGAGGAAAAGTGGGCATGTGTTTAGCAGGTGAAAAGGGCGGATTCTGTTTCAGAGTATTAACGATGATCCCCATGGTCATCCCGTTCCTTTAATAATCCTTTACTTCATCAGCTGGAAATCCACCATGGTTCTATATACTCCTCTTTGCGTGGGAACAGGTAACTGGCTTGTTCCAAGAAGTACGCTGGAGAGTTTTCATATTAACCAGTACGTTGAAAATTATTTGCAGGTGTTCAGCGTTTCACCATAATTCTAATAACGTTTGTATGTGTCTCCTGAAACCCAATATGGCTGCCAAGGACATAAGTATGCTGAGGCGTAGCTGTCTTCGTGTTCCCTATTTTTGTTAGTGGAGACTGACAAGAAGCCATTCTTCTAAGTATCATCCCACCATCATTTTTCCATTGTTTAAAAATGCAGGGAAATTTTGCAAGTTAGCATTATAATTAGTAGCTGGAGGGTACTTTTTTTTTTCTTGTGGGGTCAGTGTGGATGGGGTGGTCAGGCCATCTGTGAATTCACTGGTTTGTTTTTATTATCCCCAGAGAGGAGAAGTGGGCATGTGTTTGGCAGGTGAAAAGTGTGGATTCTGTTTCAGAGAATTAAACAGGATCCGCATGGTCATCTCATTCCTTTAAGCAACCTTTGCTTCATCAGTTGGGACTCCACCATATTTCTATATACTCCTCTATGCGTGGGCACAGGTACCTAGCTTGTTCCAAGAAGTATGCTAGAGAGTTTTCAAATTAACCAGTACGTTGAAAATTATTTGCAGGTTTTCAGCGTTTCACCATAATTGTGATAACGTTTGTATGTGCCTCCTGAAACCCAAGAAGGCTGCGACGGACATAACTATGCTGAGGAGAAGCTGACTTGGTGTTGCCTATTTTTGTTAGTGGAGACAGACAAGAAGCCATTCTTCTAAGTATCATCCCACCACCATTTTTCCATTGTTTTAAAATGCAGGGAAATTTTGCAAGTTAGCATTATAATTAGTAGCTGGAGGGTACGGTTTTTTTGTGTGTGTGGTCGATGTGGATGGGGGGGGTCAGGCCCTCTGTCAGTTCGCTGGTTAGTTTTTATTATCCCCAGAGAGGAGAAGTGGGCATGTGTTTGGCAGGTGAAAAGGGCAGATTCTGTTTCAGAGAATTAACGATGATCCCCATGGTCATCCCGTTCCTTTAATAATCCTTAACTTCATCAGCTGGAAATCCACCATGGTTCTATATACTCCTCTTTACGTGGGAACAAGTAACTGGCTTGTTCCAAGAAGTATGCCGCAGAGCTTTTCAATTAACCACTACGTTGAAAATTATTTGCAGGTGTTCAGCGTTTCACCATAATTGTGATAACGTTTGTTTGTGCCTCCTGAAACCCAAGAAGGCTGCGACGGACATAACTATGCTGAGGAGTAGCTGACTTGGTGTTGCCTATTTTTGTTAGTGGAGACAGACAAGAAGCCATTCTTCTAAGTGTCATCCCACCACCATTTTTCCATTGTTTTAAAATGCAGGAAAATTTTGCAAGATAGTTTTATAATTAGTAGCTGGAGGGTACTTTTTTTTTGTGGGGTCGCTGTGGATGTGGGTGCAAGGCCCTCTAGATGTTCGCTGGTTGGTTTTTATTATCCCCAGAGAGATGAAGTGGGCATGTGTTTGGCAGGTGAAAAGGGCGCATTCTGTTTCAGAGAATTAACGATGATCCCCATGGTCAACCCGTTCCTTTAATAATCTTTTACTTCATCAGGTGGAAATCCACCATGGTTCTATATACTCCTCTATGCGTGGGAACAGGTAACTGGCTTGTTCCAAGAAGTATGCCGCAGAGCTTTTCAATTAACCACTACGTTGAAAATTATTTGCAGGTGTTCAGCGTTTCACCATAATTGTGATAACGTTTGTTTGTGCCTCCTGAAACCCAAGATGGCTGCCACGAACATAACGATGCTGAGGCGTAGCTGATTTTGTTTTCCCTATTATTGTTGGTGGAGACTGACAAGAATCCATTCTTCTAAGTATCATCTCACCATCATTTTTCCATTGTTTAAAAATGCAGGAAAATTTTGCAAGTTAGCATTATAATTAGTAGCTGGAGGCTACGGTGTTTTTTTTTTTTTCCTGTGGGGTCGCTGTGGATGTGTTGGTCAGGCCCTCTGTCAGTTCGCTGGTTTGTTTTTATTATCCCCAGAGAGGAGAAGTCAGTATTAGTATGGCAGGTGAAAACTGCGGATCTGTTTCAGAGAATTAAACAGGATCCCCATGGTAATCCTGTTCCTTTAAGAATCCTTCGCTTCATGAGCTGGGAATCCACCATGGTTCTATATACTTCTCTATTCGTGGGCACAGGAAACTGGCTTGTTCCAAGAAGTATGCCTCAGAGCTTTTCAATTAACCAGTATGTTGAAAAACCTTTGCAGGTTTTCAGCGTTTCACCATCATTGTGATAACGTGTGTATGTGTCTCCTGAAACCCAATATGACTGCCAAGGACATAAGTATGCTGAGGCGTAGCTGACTTCGTGTTGCCTATTTTTGTTAGTGGAGTCTGACAAGAAGCCATTCTTCTAAGTATCATCCCACCATCATTTTTCCATTGTTTAAAAATGCAGAGAAATTTTGCAAGTTAGCATTAAAATTAGTAGCTGGAGGGTACTTTTTTTTTTTTTTGTGGGGTCAGTGTGGATGGGTTGGTCAGGCCATCTGTCAATTCACTGGTTTGTTTTTATTATCCCCAGAGAGGAGAAGTGGGCATGTGTTTGGCAGGTGAAAAGTGCGGATTCTGTTTCAGAGAATTAAACAGGATCCGCATGGTCATCTCATTCCTTTAAGAATCCTTTGCTTCATCAGCTGGGATTCCACCATGTTTCTATATACTCCTCTATGCGTGGGCACAGGTACCTGGCTTGTACCAAGAAGTATGCTGGAGAGTTTTCAAATTAACCAGTACGTTGAAAATTATTTGCAGGTTTTCAGCGTTTCACCATAATTTTGATAACGTTTGTATGTGCCTCCTGAAACCCAAGAAGGCTGCGACGGACATAACTATGCTGAGGAGTAGCTGACTTGGTGTTGCCTATTTTTGTTAGTGGAGACAGACAAGAAGCCATTCTTCTAAGTATCATCCCACCACCATTTTTCCATTGTTTTAAAATGCAGGGAAATTTTGCAAGTTAGCATTATAATTAGTAGCTGGAGGGTATGGTTTTTTTTTTTGTGTGTGTGTGGTCGATGTGGATGGGGGGGTCAGGCCCTCTGTCAGTTCGCTGGTTAGTTTTTATTATCCCCAGAGAGGAGAAGTGGGCATGTGTTTGGCAGGTGAAAATGGCGGATTCTGTTTCAGAGAATTAACGATGATCCCCATGGTCATCCCGTTCCTTTAATAATCCTTAACTTCATCAGCTGGAAATCCACCATGGTTCTATATACTCCTCTTTGCGTGGGACCAGGTAACTGGCTTGTTCCAAGAAGTATGCCGCAGAGCTTTTCAATTAACCACTACGTTGAAAATTATTTGCAGGTGTTCAGCGTTTCACCATAATTGTGATAACGTTTGTTTGTGCCTCCTGAAACCCAAGATGGCTGCGATGGACATAACTATGCTGAGGAGTAGCTGACTTGGTGTTGCCTATTTTTGTTAGTGGAGACTGACAAGAAGCCATTCTTCTAAGTATCATCCCACCACCATTTTTCCATTGTTTTAAAATGCAGGGAAATTTTGCAAGTTAGCATTATAATTAGTAGCTGGAGGGTACGGTTTTTTTTTTGTGTGTGGTCGATGTGGATGGGGGGGTCAGGCCCTCTGTTAGTTCGCTGCTTAGTTTTTATTATAACCAGAGAGGAGAAATGGGCAGGTGTTTGGCAGGAGAAAAGGGCGGATTCTGTTTCAGAGAATTCACGATGATCCCCATGGTCATTCCGTTCCTTTAATATTCCTTTACTTCATCAGCTGGAAATCCACCATGGTCCTATATACTCCTCTTTGCGTGGGAACAGGTAACTGGCTTGTTCCAAGAAGTATGCCGCAGAGCTTTTCAATTAACCACTACGTTGAAAATTATTTGCAGGTGTTCAGCGTTTCACCATAATTGTGATAACGTTTGTTTGTGCCTCCTGAAACCCAAGAAGGCTGCGATGGACATAAGTATGCTGAGGAGTAGCTGACTTGGTGTTGCCTATTTTTGTTAGTGGAGACAGACAAGAAGCCATTCTTCTAAGTGTCATCCCACCACCATTTTTCCATTGTTTTAAAATGCAGGGAAATTTTGCAAGTTAACATTATAATTAGTAGCTGGAGGGTACGGTTTTTTTTTTGTGTGTGGTCGATGTGGATGGGGGAGGTCAGGAACTCTGTCAGTTCGCTGGTTTCTTTTTATTATCCCCAGAGAGGAGAAGTGGGCATGTTTTTGGCAGGTGAAAAGTGCGGATTCTGTTTCAGAGAATTAAACAGGATCCGCATGGTCATCTCATTCCTTTAAGAATCCTTTGCTTCATCAGCTGGGATTCCACCATGTTTCTATATACTCCTCTATGCTTGGGCACAGGTACCTGGCTTGTTCCAAGAAGTATGCCGCAGAGCTTTTCAATTAACCACTACGTTGAAAATTATTTGCAGGTGTTCAGCGTTTCACCATAATTTTGATAACGTTTGTATGTGCCTCCTGAAACCCAAGAAGGCTGCGACGGACATAACTATGCTGAGGAGTAGCTGACTTGGTGTTGCCTATTTTTGTTAGTGGAGACAGACAAGAAGCCATTCTTCTAAGTATCATCCCACCACCATTTTTCCATTGTTTTAAAATGCAGGGAAATTTTGCAAGTTAGCAGTATAATTAGTAGCTGGAGGGTACGGTTTTTTTGTGTGTGTGGTCGATGTTGATGGGGGGGTCAGGCCCTTTGTCAGTTCGCTGGTTAGTTTTTATTATCCCCAGAGAGGAGAAGTGGGCATGTGTTTGGCAGGTGAAAAGGGCGGATTCTGTTTCAGAGAATTAACGATGATCCCCATGCTCATCCCGTTCCTTTAATAATCGTTTACTTCATCAGCTGGAAATCCACCATGGTTCTATATACTCCTCTTTGCGTGGGAACAGGTAACTGGCTTGTTGCAAGAAGTATGCCGCAGAGCTTTTCTATTAACCACTACGTTGAAAATTATTTGCAGGTGTTCAGTGTTTCACCATAATTGTGATAAATTTTGTTTGTGCCTCCTGAAACCCAAGATGGCTGCCACGAACATAAGGATGCTTAGGCGTAGCTGATTTGGTTTTGCCTATTTTTGTTAGTGGAGACTGACCAGAATCCATTCTTCTAAGTATCCTCTCACCATCATTTTTCCATTGTTTAAAAATGCAGGGAAATTTTGCAAGTTAGCATTATAATTAGTAGCTGGAGGCTACGGTGTTTTTTTTTTTTTTTTTCCTGTGGGGTCGGTGTGGATGTGTTGGTCAGGCCCTCTGTCAGTTCTCTGGTTTGTTTTTATTATCCCCAGAGAGGAGAAGTGGGTATTAGTATGGCAAGGGAAAACTGCGGATCTGTTTCAGAGAATTAAACAGGATCCGCATGGTAATCCCGTTCTTTTAAGAATCCTTTGCTTCATGAGCTGGGAATCCACCATGGTTCTATATACTTCTCTATGCGTGGGCACAGGAAACTGGCTTGTTCCAAGAAGTATGCCTCAGAGCTTTTCAATTAACCAGTATGTTGAAAATCCTTTGCAGGTTTTCAGCGTTTCACCATAATTGTGATAACGTGTGTATGTGTCTCCTGAAACCCAATATGGCTGCCAAGGACATAAGTATCCTGAGGCGTAGCTGACTTCCTGTGGCCTATTTTTGTTAGTGGAGACTGACAAGAAGCCATTCTTCTAAGTATCATCCCACCATCATTTTTCCATTGTTTAAAAATGCAGGGAAATTTTGCAAGTTAGCATTACAATTAGTAGCTGGAGGGTCCTTTTTTTTTTTTTTTGTGGGGTCAGTGTGGATGGGTTGGTCAGGCCATCTGTCAATTCACTGGTTTCTTTTTATTATCCCCAGAGAGGAGAAGTGGGCATGTGTTTGGCAGGTGAAAAGTGCGGATTCTGTTTCAGAGAATTAATCAGGATCCGCATGGTCATCTCATTCCTTTAAGAATCCTTTGCTTCATCAGCTGGGATTCCACCATGTTTCTATATACTCTTCTATGCGTGGGCACAGGTACCTGGCTTGACCCAAGAAGTATTCCGAAGAGCTTTTCAATTAACCAGTACGTTGAAAATTATTTGCAGGTTTTCAGCGTTTCACCATAATTGTGATAACGTTTGTATGTGCCTCCTGAAACCCAAGAAGGCTGCGACGGACATAACTATGCTGAGGAGTAGCTGACTTGGTGTTGCCTATTTTTGTTAGTGGAGACAGACAAGAAGCCATTCTTCTAAGTATCATCCTACCACCATTTTTGCATTGTTTTAAAATGCAGGGAAATTTTGCAAGTTAGCATTATAATTAGTAGCTGGAGGGTACGGTTTTTTTTTTTGTGTGTGGTCGATGTGGATGGGGGGGTCAGGCTCTCTGTCAGTTCGCTGGTTAGTTTTTATTATCCCCAGAGAGGAGAAGTCGGCATGTGTTTGGCAGATGAAAAGGGCGGATTCTGTTTCAGAGAATTAACGATGATCCCCATGGTCATCCCGTTCCTTTAATAATCCTTTACTTCATCAGCTGGAAATCCACCATGGTTCTATATACTCCTCTTTGCGTGGGAACAGGTAACTGGCTTGTTCCAAGAAGTATGCCGCAGAGCTTTTCAATTAACCAGTACGTTGAAAATTATTTTCAGGTGTTCAGCGTTTCACCATAATTGTGATAACGTTTGTTTGTGCCTCCTGAAACCCAAGAAGGCTGCGACGGACATAACTATGCTGAGGAGTAGCTGACTTGGTGTTGCCTATTTTTGTTAGTGGAGACTGACAAGAAGCCATTCTTCTAAGTATCATCCCACCACCATTTTTCCATTGTTTTAAAATGCAGGGAAATTTTGTAAGTTAGCATTATAATTAGTAGCTGGAGGGTACGATTTTCTTTTTTTGTGTGTGGTCGATGTGGATGGGGGGGTCAGGCCCTCTGTCAGTTCGCTGGTTAGTTTTTATTATCCCCAGAGAGGAGAAGTGGGCATGTGTTTGGCAAGTGAAAAGGGCGGATTCTGTTTCAGAGAATTAACGGTGATCCCCATGGTCATCCCATTCCTTTAATAATCCTTTACTTCATCAGCTGGAAATCCACCATGGTTCTATATACTCCTCTTTGCGTGGGAACAGGTAACTGGCTTGTTCCAATAAGTATGCCGCAGAGCTTTTCAATTAACCACTACTTTGAAAATTATTTGCAGGTGTTCAGCGTTTCACCATAATTGTGATAACGTTTGTTTGTGCCTCCTGAAACCCAAGATGGCTGCCACGAACATAACGATGCTGAGGCGTAGCTGACTTGGTTTTGCCTATTTTTGTTAGTGGAGACTGACAAGAATCCATTCTTCTAAGTATCATCTCACCATCATTTTTCCATTGTTTAAAAATGCAGGAAAATTTTGCAAGTTAGCATTATAATTAGTAGCTGGAGGCTACGGTGTTTTGTTTTTTTTTTTCCTTTGGGGTCGGTGTGGATGTGTTGGTCAGGCCCTCTGTCAGTTCGCTGGTTTGTTTTTATTATCCCCAGAGAGGAAAAGTGGGTATTAGTATGGCAGGTGAAAAGTGCGGATTCTGTTTCAGAGAATTAAACAGGATCCGCATGGTAATCCCGTTCCTTTAAGAATCCTTTGTTTCATGAGCTGGGAATCCACCATGGTTCTATATACTTCTCTATGCGTGGGCACAGGAAACTGGCTTGTTCCAAGAAGTATGCCTCAGAGCTTTTCAATTAACCAGTATGTTGAAAATCCTTTGCAGGTTTTCAGCGTTTCACCATAATTGTGATAACGTGTGTATGTGCCTACTGAAACCAAATATGGCTGCTATGGACATAACTATGCTGAGCCGTAGCTGACTTGGTGTTGCCTATTTTTTTCAGTGGAGACTGACAAGAAGCCATTCTTCTAAGTATCATCCCACCATCATTTCTCCATTGTTTAAAAATGCAGGGAAATTTTGCAAATTGGCATTATAATTAGTAGCTGGAGGGTACTTTTTTTTTTGTGGGGTTGGTCAGGATGGGTGTTCAGGTGTTGAGCCTACGAATACTGAGTTGTAGAAATGCCCCCTGTATTTCTGGAGTCAAGATTTGATTTCAGAAGTCAAATAAGGCTTTGCCTCAAGGAAAAGATAAATGTGTTAGTTCAAAAGCTGCCTCGTCTCAGGAGGGCGTCTTGCTGGTCAGTAGAAGCTGCATCTCAAGGAGACAGCTGTAAACTGGGCCTTTGGTTCTCACCTGTTTTGAAAGACAAGGCAGGCCTCCCTTAGGACCAAAGGTTGCTGGTGCTGCTGACAGGTGGACCCCCGGAGATGAGAGCTAATCACATAGATATGCTAATGCTCAAGCCGGGCCCAGATGGAACCATGCGGTTCAAGTAATTAACACAAAGCACAGCCCATGTTGACTTCTGGGATCATCTCTGTCTCCAAGAACACAATCACCAGAGCCAAGATGTCTCTGTTTGTTGCTAAAGTATTAGCCTTATCATAAAACTTAGAAGTTTGCCCCAAGAAGATTTTATAACCCATTGTTCCCCTAGTTAGAGTTAGTTAAAGGATCTGTAGTAGACTTTTAGGAGACTTTGACCCTAAAGCAAACTGTCTGTTAGTATCAAAATCCCGTTGCCCTTGGCAACTGGAGCCTGTATGTACCCTATATAATACCTGTGTGGAGTTTCAGTCGGGGAAATATTTGATGCGGGTAAAATATTTCCATCCGGATACCCTCCTTTATCTATTTTCATAAACTTTCACTTTATAAACAAAAAAAAAAAAAAAAAAAAAGGACCTCTTTGCGGGGAGCGTAGCTAACTCCCCGCAAACTGGCGTAGTCGGCAGGACACTCCGATAGGGTCTTGAAGGCAAAAGGCTTTGCTCGAGCGAAGAGTTCCCGAATTGCATCGCAAGGGACCTGGAGTGGATTGAAAGTCGCGCGCGCGTCTTACCTAGTGAGAGGTAAGTGAACATCTCCAGGGCAAAGTAAATTATTATTCTGTCCGGATTAAAATAATGAGGAAGACTATCTTTTCTGAGTATGTGGAATTGTTGAGAGCTTATTAAAGAGTACTAGAGTAATTGCCAAAAAGAAAAATCTCGAGAAATTGTTAATTTAATTTCCAAGCACTGTGATTGGTTCCCACCTCCGGGTGAGTTCAAGCTGCAGCAAAAGTAGTTGGCGCTGAAAACATTATGAAAAGCGCTCCGAAAATAAATAAATAAATAAATTAATTAAATTTCTCTATGTATTTAAAAGCTCTGCTCTTTAATTTCTCAAGCTCTACAGCTGTTTCATTCTAACTCAGAATTCTCTTTTAGCGAGACGGAGGATATCCGTCCTAAAATAAGCTTAGTAAAAGATCTGGAGCCTGTTTTTAGCAGAAAAGAGAAGGTCAATTGGGACCTTCCGTCTGCATTGGGCCAGGATAAGACAAAGCCAATAAAAGTAGGTACCGACCCTCTTCTCGGGTCTATAGAAAATATAGAAAAGAGAAAAAGAAAGAATTCTAAAGGAGAACTTTCACTTTAAGAGCTCTCTGCGCGGCTCAAGTCAGCCGCTTTAAGCTTGGGAACCGCTACTCTCTAATGCAAATGATTCCTTGAAGCATGATCCACCGTTGAGAGAGGCTGTTATAAAAAAAAAAACTTTTAAAGAACAAACTAAGATCTTAGAAAAGATGATCAGGTTATTGCTCAAATTCAACAGTGCTGTATTAGAACATAAGAGAAGATAGCTTCTCCTAAACAGTCTGTGTTTTCTTGTGTAAGATGTTAAAGAAAATGTTAATGAAACTTATGTAGATTTTATCACTAGATTACAAGATGTGCAAAAAACGGTTAGTCTGCCTGACTTAAAAAATTTAATATTACATATATTGGCTTTTAATAATACTAATTCAAAATGTTAGCGGCTTTTACATCCGCCGCTCAAAAAAAAAAAAAAGGGTTTCGCCGAAAAGTTAAATCAGAGGCTTTTAAAATACAAATGTTGGCTGAGGCTAGCAGTGGGAAAGGCATTCCCAGAAAGCAAAAAACTGTCGTAAAATGTCTCGATTATGTCCGTAAAGGACATTTTGGAAAAAAAAAAAAATTATAAACAACTTTCCGGAGCTTTTATCACTGACCGGAGCTCTCTTACCTTAAAAGGGATTTCAGTACATTTGGGTATAGTTGATTCAGATTACTCAGGAAAAATTTCAGTTAATGATGAGTTCCAATTTTGATTATCTTATTCAGGCTAGAGACCGTATTGCACAACTTCTATTGTTACCTTATATACAGAAGTTCTAAGGCAAGGAGGTTTTGGGAGCACTGGAACTAAAGTGTATTGGCAAGCTTTAATTAATGACCAGAGACCTCAATTAGAGATTAAGTTAAATGGCAAATCTTTTGTTGGACTTGTAGATACTGGGGCTGATGTTACAATTATTTCTAAAAGTTTTTGGCCAAAGGCTTGGCCTTTACAAGAAGTTCCTACTGTTCTTACCGGAATAGGAACGATGACTGACATATTTCAAAGTCGACAAATTTTAAATTGTTCAGGTCCTGATGGACAGACAGCCACTTTAAAACCTTACGTGGCTAACATCACTATTAATTTGTGGGGAAGAGATTTGTTACAGCAATGGGGAGCATACATCAATATACCTAATACATCTGCTCCTGCTAAACAGATTATGTTAAATATGAATTATAACCCTTGTTTTGGTTTGGGTAAAAGGAGCCAAGGGGCTAAGACTTTCGAGGCACCAAAGGCACATACTTCTCGGCATGGTTTATGCTATCCAAATTTTGGATAGCGGCCACTGCTGCTGAAAAGCACCATTATGCTCTGGCTTTAAATTGGATATCACAAAAGCCTATATGGACAGAGCAGTGGCCACTAAACCAAGAAAAATTGGGTGCTCTTCAAATATTAGGAGAAGAACAATTACAAGCAGGACATATAGATGAGTCCACCAGTCCGTGGAATTCTCCTATATTTGTTATTAAAAAGAAATCTGGCAAATGGCAAATGTTAACTGATTTAAAAATAATCAATATAATTATACAATTAATAATCAAGCCAAACGTATTGTTTCTCATTGTCCCACTTGTCAATTAATTAATCAGCTTAAATTTTCTGCAGGACTTAATCCTTGAGGTCTCTTGCCAAATGAATTATGGCAAATGGATGTTACTCATATTCCTAAATTTGGCAAGTTAGGTATTGTACGTGTTACTGTAGATACTTATTCCAGTCTTATTATGGCTACTCCATCCTCTGGAGAAACTGTTAGACATGTACTTTCACGTTTACACTCCTGTTTTGTATAAATGGGAGTCCCAGCCACCATTAAAACTGACAATGGCCCTGCTTACACTAGTCATTCTTTTGCAGCTTTTTATATTAAATGAGACATCAAGCACATTACTGGCATTCCTTATAATCCTCAAGGACAAGGTATTATAGAACGTACACATCAAACTTTAAAAAACATGTTATTAAAACAAAAAGGGGGAGGTAGACAGTCTCCCAAAGACAGAATAAATCAAGCCTTATTTACCTAAAATTTTTTGAATATTCATAAGGAAGATAAATTAACAGCAATAGAAAAGCATTGGAATGGGAGTCCACAATCAGACTCTTTCCCTCACCAGCCTATCTGGTGGAAAGATAATGTAGAAAATAAATGGAAAAAAGGATGGGCAAAGGTGTGGGGGAGAGTTTTTGCTTGTGTTTTGACAGATGACAGACCAACAGTCTGGATTCCAAGCAGAAGAATCAAACCCAGAGTGGAAACTCAAGGGGAAAAAGCAGAAGACACGTCAGGCACAGACCATGACGTGGGGACAGCTGAAGAGAACATACAAAGAAGCAGACAAGATATTGAACCGGACATTTGTACCTAAAACGTCTGTAAATCTTTTTCTTGCCATGATCTGCGTGGTGAGCATGGTGGTAAGAGTGTCTGGCAACCAGACACATCACTATTGGGCATTCTAAAATTGCACCCACAGATATACCCCTTTGTAAGAAAGTAATAATTTCTGATCCTAAAACTTGGGTACAATGGGACAATTATAGAGCTCACACGGGGCGCATTCTTGCTGGGTCCACATCTTATGGTGTTGTCCTAGACTGGAGTCCCTATGGACATCCTGCCTCCTCTCACAATTTTAAAAAGCTTCATTGGAATAAAACTGCCACCTCGATGTCTGTAAAAGACACTGACCTTAAAAGTCATATTACATGGCTCAATGATGGTATGAGCTCTCCAGCTCCTCATATTTTAGATGGCCCTATTCATGATCAATTGTGGAAAATATCAGCTGCTTTGCACCCTTTGCAGGCCTGGATTAGCACACACACTGGATACAAACAATAGCCGAGAATGGACTTTTAATTTAAATTCTACTCATTATATTCAAGTTTGTGTTAGACTGCCTTACTTATTTATGATTGGACATGCTGTTTATAAAGAACCTTCTTTCCTAGTGACCTGTGACAACTGTTCTTATTATACCTGTATTAAGAATTCTATAAAGTTCAACCCTTATAAAGAAACACTTTATATTTTCAAAGCCAGAACAGGACTGTGGTTACCTGTTAAAATGAATAGAGTCTGGCAAGAAACACCAGCAATGTTCCTTTTGGATAAACTACTTAACCACATTCTTAAACGTACAAAAAGATTTATTGGTCTCTTAATAGCAGCTATTTTGGGAATCATTGCTGTCACTGCTTCTGCGGCCACCGCAGGTGTGGCTCTACATCAGACCGTTCAGACCACTGAATTTGTTCAAAACTGGCACCATGATTCAAATCAATTATGGTCTACACAAAATCAAATTGACTCTAAATTAGCTACTCAAGTGGCTGACTTACAGCAAGCAGTCACCTTGTTGGGAGACCAGGTTATAAGTCTACAAAAGCAACTTAGACTTCGTTGTGATTGGAATATCACTCAATTTTGTGTTACACCTCATATATATAATCAAACTCGGTTTCCTTGGGAAAACATCAAAAAACATCTACTTAATCAAGGAAATCTGACTGAAGAGATTAAAAATTTACAACAAGAAATATTAAGTACCTTCAGTCACAAACTTAAATTGCTCTCTGAAGCTGACATTATTGATGACATCTCTTCTGGTTTGGAGTCAGCTGATCCACTTTATCATCTTAAGATCTATGGGAGTTCCACTATTGTAACTTTTAGCATTATTTTAATCCTTTGCTTGTGTTTATTTATAGTCTGGAGAAAACTCCGAAGCAGACAAGAATCCAGAGACCAACTCCTCGCTGTGATGGCTGTCCAACTCCATCACCTTTCTTCAAAAAATAAAAAAGGGGGAGATGTTGAGCCTAAGAATACTGAGTTGTAGAAATGCCCCCTGTATTTCTGGAGACAAGATTTGATTTCAGAAGTCAAATAAGGCTTTGCCTTAAGGAAAAGATAAATGTGTTAGTTCAAAAGCTGCCTCGTCTCAGGAGGGCGTCTTGCTGGTCAGTAGAAGCTGCATCTCAAGGAGACAGCTGTAAACTGGGCCTTTGGTTCTCACCTGTTTTGAAAGACAAGGCAGGCCTCCCTTAGGACCAAAGGTTGCTGGTGCTGCTGACAGGTGGACCCCCGGAGATGAGAGCTAATCACATAGATATGCTAATGCCCAAGCCGGGCCCAGATGGAACCATGCGGTTCAAGTAATTAACACAAAGCACAGCCCATGTTGACTTCTGGGATCATCTCTGTCTCCAAGAACACAATCACCAGAGCCAAGATGTCTCTGTTTGTTGCTAAAGTAATAGCCTTATCATAAAACTTAGAAGTTTGCCCCAAGAAGATTTTATAACCCATTGTTCCCCTAGTTAGAGTTAGTTAAAGGATCTGTAGTAGACTTTTAGGAGACTTTGACCCTAAAGCAAACTGCCTGTTAGTATCAAAATCCCATTGCGCTTGGCAACCGGAGCCTGTATGTACCCTATATAATACCTGTGTGGAGTTTCAGTCGGGGAAATATTTGATGCGGGTAAAATATTTCCATCCGGATACCCTTCTTTATCTATTTTCATAAACTTTCACTTTATAAACTATATCTTTGGCTCTGTGTATTATTATTGCCATTACTTTATATTTTTATTTCTGTTTCCTACTATATTTTTCATCCTTTGCGATGACCCCTGCCTGAGAGACCTGATCGGAAGAAAAAACCTCTTTGCAGGGAGCGTAGCTAACTCCCTGCAAACTGGCGTAGTCAACTTAGAGATCTGATCAGAACAAAGAGAAAAGGACCTCTTTGCGGGGAGCGTAGCTAACTCCCCGTATTCAGGACCTCTGTCAGATCGCTGGTTTGTTTTTATTATCCCCAGAGAAGAGTAGTGGGCATGTGTTTGGCAGGAGAAAAGGGCGGATTCTGTTTCAGAGAATTAACGATGATCCCCATGGTCATCCCGTTCCTTTAATAATCCTTTACTTCATCAGCTGGAAATCCACCATGGTTCTATATACTCCTCTTTGCGTGGGAACAGGTAAGTGGCTTGTTCCAAGAAGTATGCCGCAGAGCTTTTCAATTAACCACTACGATGAAAATTATTTGCAGGTGTTCAGCGTTTCACCATAATTGTGATAACGTTTGTTTGTGCCTCCTGAAACCCAAGAAGGCTGCGACGGACAAAACTATGCTGAGGAGTAGCTGACTTGGTGTTGCCTATTTTTGTTCATGGAGACTGACAAGAAGCCATTCTTCTAAGTATCATCCCACCACCATTTTTCCATTGTTTTAAAATGCAGGGAAATTTTGCAAGTTAGCATTATAATTAGTAGCTGGAGGGTACGGTTTTATTTTTGTGTGTGGTCGATGTGGATGGGGGGGTCAGGCCCTCTGTCAGTTCGCTGGTTAGTTTTTATTATCCCCAGAGAGGAGAAGTGGGCATGTGTTTGGCAGGTGAAAAGGGCGGATTCTGTTTCAGAGAATTAAGGATGATCCCCATGGTCATCCCATTCCTTTAATAATCCTTTATTACACCAGCTGGAAATCCACCATGGTTCTATATACTCCTCTTTGCGTGGTAACAGGTAATTGGCTTGTTCCAAGAAGTATGCCGCAGAGCTTTTCAATTAACCACTACGTTGAAAATTATTTGCAGGTGTTCAGCGTTTGACCATAATTGTGATAACGTTTGTTTGTATCTCCTGAAACCCAAGAAGGCTGCGACGGACATAACTATGCTGAGGAGTAGCTGACTTGGTGTTGCCTAATTTGTTAGTGGAGACTGACAAGAAGCCATTCTTCTAAGCATCATCCCACCACCATTTTTCCATTGTTTTAAAATGCAGGGAAATTTTGCAAGTTAGCATTATAATTAGTAGCTGGAGGGTACGGTTTTTTTTTGTGTGTGTGGTCGATGTAGATGGGGGGGTGAGGCCCTCTGTCAGTCCCCTGGTTAGTTTTTATTATCCCCAGAGAGGAGAAGTGGGCATGTGTTTGGTAGGTGAAAAGGGCGGATTCTGTTTCAGAGAATTAACGATGATCCCCATGGTCATCCCGTTCCTTTAATAATCCTTTACTTCATCAGCTGGAAATCCACCATGGTTCTATATACTCCTCTTTGCGTGGGAACAGGTAACTGGCTTGTTCCAAGATGTATGCCGCAGAGCTTTTCAATTAACCACTACGTTGAAAATTATTTGCAGGTGTTCAGCGTTTCACCATAATTGTGATAAAGTTTGTATGTGCCTCCTGAAACCCAAGAAGGCTGCGACGGACATAACTATGCTGAGGAGTAGCTGACTTGGTGTTGCCTATTTTTGTTAGTGGAGACTGACAAGAAGCCATTCTTCTAAGTATCATCCCACCACCATTTTTCCATTGTTTTAAAATGCAGGGAAATTTTGCAAGTTAGCATTATAATTAGTACCTGGAGGGTACGGTTTTTTTTGTGTGAGTGGTCGATGTGGATGGGGGGTGTCAGACCCTCTGTCAGTTCGCTGGTTAGTTTTTATTATCCCCAGAGAGGAGAAGTGGGCATGTGTTTGGCAGGGGAAAAGGGCCGATTCTGTTTCAGAGAATTCACGATGATCCCCATGGTCATCCCGTTCCTTTAATAATCCTTTACTTCATCAGCTGGAAATCCACCATGGTTCTATATACTCCTCTTTGCGTGGGAACAGGTAACTGGCTTGTTCCAAGAAGTATGCCGCAGAGCTTTTCAATTAACCACTACGTTGAAAATTATTTGCAGGTGTTCAGCGTTTCACCATAATTGTGATAACTTAACGTTTGTTTGTGCCTCCTGAAACCCAAGATGGCTGCCACGAACATAACGATGCTGAGGCGTAGCTGACTTGGTTTTGCCTATTTTTGTTAGTGGAGACTGACAAGAATCCATTCTTCTAAGTATCATCTCACCATCATTTTTCCATTGTTTAAAAATGCAGGAAAATTTTGCAAGTTAGCATTATAATTAGTAGCTGGAGGCTACGGTGTTTTTTTTTTTTTTCCTTTGGGGTCGGTGTGGATGTGTTGTTCAGGCCCTCTGTCAGTTCGCTGGTTTGTTTTTATTATCCCCAGAGAGGAGAAGTGGGTATTAGTATGGCAGGTGAAAACTGCGGATCTGTTTCAGAGAATTAAACAGGATCCGCATGGTAATCCTGTTCCTTTAAGAATCCTTTGCTTCATGAGCTGGGAATCCACCATGGTTCTATATACTTCTCTATGCGTGGGCACAGGAAACTGGCTTGTTCCAAGAAGTATGCCTCAGAGCTTTTCAATTAACCAGTATGTTGAAAATCCTTTGCAGGTTTTCAGCGTTTCACCATAATTGTGATAACGTGTGTATGTGCCTACTGAAACCAAATATGGCTGCTACGGACATAACTATGCTGAGGCGTAGCTGACTTGGTGTTGCCTATTTTTGTCAGTGGAGACTGACAAGAAGCCATTCTTCTAAGTATCATCCCACCATCATTTCTCCATTGTTTAAAAATGCAGGGAAATTTTGCAAGTTAGCATTATAATTAGTAGCTGGAGGCTACGGTATTTTTATTTTTTTTTTCCTGTGGGGTCGGTGTGGATGTGTTGGTCAGGCCCTCTGTCAGTTCGCTGGTTTGTTTTTATTATCCCCAGAGAGGAGAAGTGGGTATTAGTATGGCAGGTGAAAACTGCGGATCTGTTTCAGAGAATTAAACAGGATCCGCATGGTAATCCTGTTCCTTTAAGAATCCTTTGCTTCATGAGCTGGGAATCCACCATGGCTCTATATACTTCTCTATGCGTGGGCACAGGAAACTGGCTTGTTCCAAGAAGTATGCCTCAGAGCTTTTCAATTAACCATTATGTTGAAAATCCTTTGCAGGTTTTCAGCGTTTCACCATAATTGTGATAACGTGTATATGTGCCTACTGAAACCAAATATGGCTGCTACGGACATAACTATGCCGAGGCGTAGCTGATTTGGTGTTGCCTATTTTTGTCAGTGGAGACTGACAAGAAGCCATTCTTCTAAGTATCATCCCACCATCATTTCTCCATTGTTTAAAAATGCAGGGAAATTTTGCAAATTGGCATTATAATTAGTAGCTGGAGGGTACTTTTTTTTTTTTGTGGGGTCGGTCAGGATGGGTGTTCAGGCCCTCTGTCAGATCGCTGGTTTCTTTTTATTATCCCCAGAGAAGAGTAGTGGGCATGTGTTTGGCAGGTGAAAAGTGCGGATTCTGTTTCAGAGAATTAAACAGGATCCGCATGGTCATCTCATTCCTTTAAGAATCCTTTGCTTCATCAGCTGGGATTCCACCATGTTTCTATATACTCCTCTATGCGTGGGCACAGGTACCTGGCTTTTTCCAAGAAGTATGCTGGAGAGTTTTCAAATTAACCAGTACGTTGAAAATTATTTGCAGGTTTTCAGCGTTTCACCATAATTTTGAAAACGTTTGTATGTGCCTCCTGAAACCCAAGAAGCCTGCGACAGACATAACTGTGCTGAGGAGTAGCTGACTTGGTGTTGCCTATTTTTGTTAGTGGAGACAGACAAGAAGCCATTCTTCTAAGAATCATCCCACCACCATTCTTCCATTGTTTTAAAAAGCAGGGAAATTTTGCAAGTTAGCATTATAATTAGTAGCTGGAGGGTACGGTTTTTCTTTTTGTGTGGTCGATGTGGATGGGTGGGTCAGGTCCTCTGTCAGTTCACTGGTTAGTTTTTATTATCCCCAGAGAGGAGAAGTGGGCATGTGTTTGGCAGGTGAAAAGGGTGGATTCTGTTTCAGAGAATTAACGATGATCCCCATGGTCATCCCGTTCCTTTAATAATCCTTTACTTCATCAGCTGGAAATCCACCATGGTTCTATATACTCCTCTTTGCGTGGGAACAGGTAACTGACTTGTTCCAAGTGGTATGCCGCAGAGCTTTTCAATTAGCCAGTACGTTGAAAATTATTTGCAGGTTTTCAGCGTTTCATCATAATTGTGATAACGTTTGTTTCTGCCTCCTGAAACCCAAGAGGGCTGCGACGGACATAACTATGCTGAGGAGTAGCTGACTTGGTGTTGCCTATTTTTGTTAGTGGAGACTGACAAGAAGCCATTCTTCTAAGTATCATCCCACCACCATTTTTCCATTGTTTTAAAATGCAGGGAAATTTTGCAAGTTAGCATTATAATTAGTAGCTGAAGGGTGCGGTTTTTTTTTGTGTGTGTGGTCGATGTGGATGTGTTGATCAGACCTTCTGTGAGTTCGCTGGTTAGTTTTTATTATCCCCAGAGAGGAGAAGTGGGCATGTGTTTGGCAGGTGAAAAGGGCGGATTCTGTTTCATAGAATTAACGATGATCCCCATGACCATCCCGTTCCTTTAATAATCCTTAACTTCATCAGCTGGAAATCCACCATGGTTCTATATACTCCTCTTTGCGTGGGAACAGGTAACTGGCTTGTTCCAAGAAGTATGCCGCAGAGCTTTTCAATTAACCACTACGTTGAAAATTATTTGCAGGTGTTCAGCGTTTCACCATAATTGTAATAACGTTTGTTTGTGCCTCCTGAAACCAAAGAAGGCTGCGACGGACATAACTATGCTGAGGAGTAGCTGACTTGGTGTTGCCTATTTTTGTTAGAGGAGACTGACAAGAAGCCATTCTTCTAAGTATCATCCCACCACCATTTTTCCATTGTTTTAAAATGCAGGGAAATTTTGCAAGTTAGCATTATAATTAGTAGCTGGATGGTATGGTTTTTTTTTGTGTGTGTGGTCGATGTGGATGTGTTGATCAGACCCTCTGTGAGTTCGCTGGTTAGTTTTTATTATCCCCAGAGAGGAGAAGTGGGCATGTGTTTGGCAGGTCAAAAGGGCGGATACTGTTTCAGAGAATTAACGATGATCTCCATGGTCATCCCGTTCCTTTAATAATCCTTTACTTCATCAGCTGGAAATCCACCATGGTTGTTTATACTCCTCTTTGCGTGGGAACAGGTAACTGGCTTGTTCCAAGAAGTATGCCGCACAGCTTTTCAATTAACCACTACGTTGAAAATTATTTGCAGGTGTTCAGCATTTCACCATAATTGTGATAACGTTTGTTTGTGCCTCCTGAAACCCAAGATGGCTGCCACGAACATAACGATGCTGAGGCGTAGCTGATTTGGTTTTGCCTATTTTTGTTAGTGGAAACTGACAAGAATCCATTCTTCTAAGTATCATCTCAACATCATTTTTCCATTGTTTAAAAATGCAGGAAAATTTTGCAAGTTAGCATTATAATTAGTAGCTGGAGGCTACGGTGTTTTTTTTTTTTTCCTGTGGGGTCTTTGTGGATGTGTTGGTCAGGTCCTCTGTCAGTTCGCTGGTTTGTTTTTATTATCCCCAGAGAGGAGAAGTGGGTATTAGTATGGCAGGTGAAAACTGCGGATCTGTTTCAGAGAATTAAACAGGATCCGCATGGTAATCCCGTTCCTTTAAGAATCCTTTGCTTCATGAGCTGGGAATCCACCATGGTTCTATATACTTCTCTATGCGTGGGCACAGGAAACTGGCTTGTTCCAAGAAGTATGCCTCAGAGCTTTTCAATTAACCAGTATGTTGAAAATCCTTTGCAGGTTTTCAGCGTTTCACCATAATTGTGATAACGTGTGTATGTGCCTACTGAAACCAAATATGGCTGCTACGGACATAACTATGCTGAGGCGTAGCTGACTTGGTGTTGCCTATTTTTGTCAGTGGAGACTGACAAGAAGCCATTCTTCTAAGTATCATCCCACCACCATTTCTCCATTGTTTAAAAATGCAGGGAAATTTTGCAAATTGGCATTATAATTAGTAGCTGGACGGTACTTTTTTTTTTTGTGGGGTCGGTCAGGATGGGTGTTCAGGCCCTCTGTCAGATCGCTGGTTTGTTTTTATTATCCCCAGAGAAGAATAATGGGCATGTGTTTGGCAGGTGAAAAGTGCGGATTCTGTTTCAGAGAATTAAACAGGATCTGCATGGTCATCTCATTCCTTTAAGAATCCTTTGCTTCATCAGCTGGGATTCCACCATGTTTCTATATACTCCTCTATGCGTGGGCACAGGTACCTGGCTTGTTCCAAGAAGTATGCTGGAGAGTTTTCAAATTAACCAGTGCGTTGAAAATTATTTGCAGGTTTTCAGCATTTCACCATAATTTTGATAACGTTTGTATGTGCCTCCTGAAACCCAAGAAGGCTGCGACGGACATAACTATGCTGAGGAGTAGTTGACTTGGTGTTGCCTATTTTTGTTAGTGGAGACTGACAAGAAGCCATTCATCTAAGTATCATCCCACCACCATTTTTCCATTGTTTTAAAATGCAGGGAAATTTTGCAAGTTAGCATTATAATTAGTAGCTGGAGGGTACGGTTTTTTTTTTTTGTGTGTGTGTGTGGTCGATGTGGATGGGGGGGTCAGGCCCTCTGTCAGTTCGCTGGTTAGTTTTTATTATCCCCAGAGAGGAGAAGTGGGCATGTGTTTGGCAGGTGAAAAGGGCGGATTCTGTTTCAGAGAATTAACGATGATCCCCATGGTCATCCCGTTCCTTTAATAATCCTTAACTTCATCAGCAGGAAATCCACCATGGTTCTATATACTCCTCTTTGCGTGGGAATAGGTAACTGGCTTGTTCCAAGAAGTATGCCGCAGAGCTTTTCAATTAACCACTACGTTGAAAATTATTTGCAGGTGTTCAGCGTTTCACCATAATTGTGATAACGTTTGTTTGTGCCTCCTGAAACCCAAGAAGGCTGCGACGGACATAACTATGCTGAGGAGTAGCTGACTTGGTGTTGCCTATTTTTGTTAGTGGAGACTGACAAGAAGCCATTCTTCTAAGTATCATCCCACCACCATTTTTCCATTGTTTAAAAATGCAGGGAAATTTTGCAAGTTATCATTATAATTAGTAGCTGGAGGGTACTTTTTTTTTGTGTGTGTGGTCAGTGTGGATGGGTTGGTCAGGCCATCTGTCAATTCACTGGTTTGTTTTTATGATCCCCAGAGAGGAGAAGTGGGCATGTGTTTGGCAGGTGAAAAGTGCGGATTCTGTTTCAGAGTATTAAACAGGATCCGCATGGTCATCTCATTCCTTTAAGAATACTTTGCTTCATCAGCTGGGATTCCAACATGTTTCTATATACTCCTCTATGCGTGGGCACAGGTACCTCGCTTGTTCCAAGAAGTATGCTGGAGAGTTTTCAAATTAACCAGTACGTTGAAAATTATTTGCTGGTTTTCAGCGTTTCACCATAATTTTTATAACGTTTGAATGTGCCTCCTGAAACCCAAGAAGGCTGCGACGGACATAACTATGCTGAGGAGTAGCTGACTTGGTGTTGCCTATTTTTGTTAGTGGAGACTGACAAGAAGCCATTCTTCTAAGTATCATCCCACCACCATTTTTAGATTGTTTTAAAATGCAGGGAAATTTTGCAAGTTAGCATTATAATTAGTAGCTGGACGGTACGGTTTTTTTTTTGTGTGTGGTCGATGTGGATGGGGGCGTCAGGCCCTCTGTCAGTTCGCTGGTTAGTTTTTTTTATCCCGAGAGGAGAAGTGGGCATGTTTTTGGCACGTGAAAAGGGCGGATTCTGTTTTAGAGAATTAACGATGATCCCCATGCTCATCCCGTTCCTTTAAAAATCCTTTACTTCATCAGCTGGGATTCCACCATGGTTCTATATACTCCTCTTTGCGTGGGAACTGGTAACTGGCTTGTTCCAAGAAGTATGCCGCAGAGCTTTTCAATTAACCACTACGTTGAAAATTATTTGCAGGTGTTCAGCGTTTCACTATAATTTTGATAAGGTTTGTATGTGCCTCCTGAAACCCAAGAAGGCTGCGACGGACATAACTATGCTGAGGAGTAGCTGACTTGGTGTTGCCTATTTTTGTTAGTGGAGACAGACAAGAAGCCATTCTTCTAAGTATCATCCCACCACCATTTTTCCATTGTTTTAAAATGCAGGGAAATTTTGCAAGATAGCATTATAATTAGTAGCTGGAGGGTACGGTATTTTTTTTTGTGTGGTCGATGTGGATGGGGGGGTCAGGCCCTCTGTCAGTTCGCTGGTTAGTTTTTATTATCCCCAGAGAAGAGAAGTGGGCATGTGTTTGGCAGGTGAAAAGGGGGATTCTGTTTCAGAGAATTTACCATGATCCCCATGGTCATCCCGTTCTTTAATAATCCTTTACTTCATCAGCTGGAAATCCACCATGGTTGTATATACTCCTCTTTGCGTGGGAACAGGTAACTGGCTTGTTCCAAGAAGTATGCCGCAGAGCTTTTCAATTAACCACTACGTTGAAAATTATTTGCAGATGTTCAGCGTTTCACCATAATTGTGATAACGTTTGTTTGTGCCTCCTGAAACCCAAGATGGCTGCCACGAGCATAACTATGCTGAGGCGTAGCTGACTTGGTTTTGCCTATTTTTGTTAGTGGAGACTGACAAGAATCCATTCTTCTAAGTATCATCTCACCATCATTTTTCCATTGTTTTAAAATGCAGGTAAATTTTGCAAGTTAGCATTATAATTAGTAGCTGGAGGCTACGGTGTTTTTTTTTTTTTTTCCTGTGGGGTCGGTGTGGATGTGTTGGTCAGGCCCTCTGTCAGTTCGCTGGTTTGTTTTTATTATCCCCAGAGAGGAGAAGTGGGTATTAGTATGGCAGTGAAAACTGCGGATCTGTTTCAGAGAATTAAACAGGATCCGCATGGTAATCCCGTTCCTTTAAGTATCCTTTGCTTCATGAGCTGGGAATCCACCATGGTTCTATATACTTCTCTATGCGTGGGCACAGGAAACTGGCTTGTTCCAAGAACTATGCCTCAGAGCTTTTCAATTAACCAGTATGTTGAGAATCCTTTGCAGGTTTTCAGCGTTTCACCATAATTGTGATAACGTTTGTATGTGCCTCCTGAAACCCAAGAAGGCTGCGACGGACATAACTATGCTGAGGAGTAGCTGACTTGGTGTTGCCTATTTTTGTTAGTGGAGACAGACAAGAAGCCATTCTTCTAAGTATCATCCCACCATCATTTTTCCATTGTTTAAAAATGCAGGGAAATTTTGCAAATTGGCATTATAATTAGTAGCTGGAGGGTACTATTTTTTTTTGTGGGGTCGGTCAGGATGGGTGTTCAGGCCCTCTGTCAGATCGCTGGTTTGTTTTTATTATCCCCAGAGAAGAGTAGTGGGCATGTGTTTGGCAGGTGAAAAGTGCGGACTCTGTTTCAGAGAATTAAACAGGATCCGCATGGTCATCTCATTCCTTTAAGAATCCTTTGCTTCATCAGCTGGGATTCCACCATGTTTCTATATACTCCTTTATGCGTGGGCACAGGTACCTGGCTTGTTCCAAGAAGTATGCTGGAGAGTTTTCAAATTAACCAGTACGTTGAAAATTATTTGCAGGTTTTCAGCGTTTCACCATAATTTTGATAACGTTTGTATGTGCCTCCTGAAACCCAAGAAGGCTGCAACGGACATAACTATGCTGAGGAGTAGCTGAATAGGTGTTGCCTATTTTTGTTAGTGGAGACAGACAAGAAACCATTCTTCTAAGTATCATCCCACCACCATTTTTCCATTGTTTTAAAATGCAGGGAAATTTTGCAAGTTATCATTATAATTAGTAGCTGGAGGGTACGGTTTTTTTGTGTGTGTGGTCGATGTGGATGGGGGGGTCAGACCCTCTGTCAGTTCGCTGGTTAGTTTTTATTATCCCCAGAGAGGAGAAGAGGGCATGTGTTTGGCAGGTGAAAAGGGGGGATTCTGTTTCAAAGAATTAAACAGGATCTAAATGGTCATCCGCTTCCTTTAAGAATCCTTTGCTTCATCCGCTGGGAAACCACCATAGTTCTATATACTCCCGTATGGGTGGGCACAGGTTACTGGCTTGTTCCAAGAAGTATGCCACAGAGCTTTTCAAATAAAAAGTACATTGAAAATTATTTTCAGGTTTTCAGCGTTTCATCATAATTGCGGCAACGTTTGTATGTGCCTTGAAACCCAAGATAGCTGCCACAGACATAACTATGCTGAGGCGTAGCTGACTTGGTGTTGCCGATATTTGTTAGTGGAGACTGACAAGAAGCCATTCTTCTAAGTATCATCCCACCACCATTTTTCCATTGTTTTAAAATGCAGGGAAATTTTGCAAGTCAGCATTATATTTAGTAGCTGGAGGTTACGGTGTTTTTTTTTTTTTTTCCTGTGGGGTCGGTGTGGATGTGTTGGTCAGGCCCTCTGTCAGTTCGCTGGTTAGTTTTTATTATCCCCAGAGAGGAGAAGTGGGCATGTGTTTGGCAGGTGAAAAGTTCGGATTCTGTTTTAGAGAATTAACGATGATCCCCATGCTCATCCCGTTCCTTTAATAATCCTTTACTTCATCAGCTGGAAAGCCACCATGGTTCTATATACTCCTCTTTGCGTGGGAACAGGTAACTGGCTTGTTCCAAGAAGTATGCCGCAGAGCTTTTCAATTAACCAGTACGTTGAAATTATTTTCAGGTGTTCAGCGTTTCACCATAATTGTGATAACGTTTGTTTTGCTTCCTGAAACACAAGAAGGCTGCGACGGACATAACTATGCTGAGTTGTAGCTGACTTGGTGTTGCCTATTTTTGTTCATGGAGACTGACAAGAAGCCATTCTTCTAAGTATCCTCCCACCACCATTTTTCCATTGTTTTAAAATTCAGGGAAATTTTGCATGTTAGCATTATAATTAGTAGCTGGAGGGTACGGTTTTTTTTTTTTGTGTTGTCGATGTGGATGGCGGGGTCAGGCACTCTGTCAGTTCGCTGGTTAGTTTTTATTATCCCCAGAGAGGAGAAGTGGGCATGTGTTTGGCAGGTGAAAAGGGCGGATTCTGTTTCAGAGAATTAACGATGATCCCCATGGTCATCCCCTTCCTTTAATAATCCTTTACTTCATCAGCTGGAAATCGACCATGGTTCTATATACTCCTCTTTGCGTGGGAACAGGTAACTGGCTTGTTCCAAGAAGTATGCCGCAGAGCTTTTTAATTAACCACTACGTTGAAAATTATTTGCAGGTGTTCAGCGTTTCACCATAATTGTGATAAGGTTTGTTTGTGCCTCCTGAAACCCAAGAAGGTTGCGACGGACATAACTATGCTGAGGAATAGCTGACTTGGTTTTGCCTATTTTTGTTAGTGGAGACTGACAAGAAGCCATTCTTCTAAGTATCATCCCACCCCCATTTTTCCATTGTTTTAAAATGCAGGGAACTTTTGCAAGTTAGCATTATAATTAGTAGCTGGAGGGTACAGTTTTTTTTTTTTGTGTGTGTGTGTGGTCGATGTGGATGGGAGGGTCAGTCCCTCTGTCAGTTCGCTGGTTAGTTTTTATTATCCCCAGAGAGGAGAAGTTGGCATGTGTTTGTCAGGTGAAAAGTGCGGATTCTGTTCCAGAGAATTAACGATGATCCCCATGGTCATCCCGTTCCATTAATAATCCTTTAGTTCATCAGCTGGAAATCCACCATGGTTCTATATACTACGCTTTGCGTCGGAACAGGTAACTGGCTTGTTCCAAGAAGTATGCCGCAGAGCTTTTCAATTAACCACTACGTTGAAAATTATTTGCAGGTGTTCAGCGTTTCACCATAATTGTGATAACGTTTGTTTGTGCCTCCTGAAACCCAAGAAGGCTGCGACGGACATAACTATGCTGAGGAGTAGCTGACTTGGTGTTGCCTATTTTTGTTAGTGGAGACTCACTAGAAGCCATTCTTCTAAGTATCATCCCACCACCATTTTTCCATTGTTTTAAAACGCAGGGAAATTTTGCAACTTAGCATTATAATTAGAAGCTGGAGTGTACGGTTTTTTTTTTTTTTGTGTGTGTGGTCGATGTGGATGGGGGGGTCAGGCCCTCTGTCAGTTCGCTGGTTAGTTTTTATTATCCCCAGAGAGGAGAATTGGGCATGTGTTTGGCAGGTGAAAAGGGTGGATTCTGTTTCAGAGAATTAACGATGATCCCCATGGTCATCCCGTTCCTTTAATAATCCTTTACTTCATCAGCTGGAAATCCACCATGGTTCTATATACTCCTCTTTGCGTGGGAACAGGTAACTGGCTTGTTCCAAGAAGTATGCCGCAGAGCTTTTCAATTAACCACTACGTTGAAAATTATTTGCAGGTGTTCAGTGTTTCACCATCATTGTGATAACGTTTGTTTGTACCTCCTGAAACCCAAGATGGCTGCCACGAACATAACGATGCTGAGGCGTAGCTGATTTGGTTTTGCCTATTTTTGTTAGTGGAGACTGACAAGAATCCATTCTTCTAAGTATCATCTCACCATCATTTTTCCATTGTTTAAAAATGCAGGAAAATTTTGCAAGTTTACATTCTAATTAGTAGCTGGAGGCTTCGGTGTTTTTTTTTTTTTTCCTGTGGGATCGGTGTGGATGTGTTGGTCAGGCCCTCTGTCAGTTCGCTGGTTTGTTTTTATTATCCCCAGAGAGGAGAAGTGGGCATGTGTTTGGCAGGTGAAAAGTTCGGATTCTGTTTCAGAGAATGAAACAGGATCCGCATGCTCATCCCGTTCCTTTAGGAAACTTTTGCTTCATCAGCTGGGAATCGACCATGGTTCTATATACTCCTCTATGTGTTGGCACAGGTAACTGGCTTGTTCCAAGAAGTATTCCGCAGAGCTTTTCAATTAAGCAGTACGTTCAAAATTATTTACAGGTTTTCAACGTTTCACCATAATTCCTATAACGTTTGTATGTGTCTCCTGAAACCCAATATGGCTGCCAAGGACATAAGTATGCTGAGGCGTAGCTGACTTCGTGTTTCCTATTTTTGTTAGTGGAGACTGACAAGAAGCCATTCTTCTAAGTATCATCCCACCACCATTTTTCCATTGTTTTAAAATGCAGGGAAATTTTGCATGTTAGCATTATAATTAGTAGCTGGAGGGTCCTTTTTGTTTTTTTTTGTGGGGTCAGTGTGGATGGGGGTTCAAGGCCCTCTAGATGTTCGCTGGTTTGTTTTTATTATCCCCAAGGAGGAGAAGTGGGCATGTTTTTGCCAGGTGAAAAGTGCGGATTCTGTTTCAAAGAATTAAACAGGATCTAAATGGTCATCCGCTTCCTTTAAGAATCCTTTGCTTCATCCGCTGGGAAACCACCATAGTTCTATATACTCCCGTATGGGTGGGCACAGGTTACTGGCTTGTTCCAAGAAGTATGCCACAGAGCTTTTCAAATAAAAAGTACATTGAAAATTATTTTCAGGTTTTCAGCGTTTCATCATAATTGCGGCAACGTTTGTATGTGCCTTGAAACCCAATATGGCTGCCACAGACATAACTATGCTGAGGCGTAGTTGACTTGGTGTTGCCGATTTTTGTTAGTGGAGACTGACAAGAAGCCATTCTTCTAAGTATCATCCCACCACCATTTTTCCATTGTTTTAAAATGCAGGGAAATTTTGCAAGTCAGCATTATATTTAGTAGCTGGAGGCTACGGTGTTTTTTTTTTTTTTTTTCCTGTGGGGTCGGTGTGGATGTGTTGGTCAGGCCCTCTGTCAGTTCGCTGGTTAGTTTTTATTATCCCCAGAGAGGAGAAGTGGGCATGTGTTTGGCAGGTGAAAAGTTCGGATTCTGTTTCAGAGAATGAAACAGGATCCGCATGCTCATCCCGTTCCTTTAGGAAACTTTTGCTTCATCAGCTGGGAATCCACCATGGTTCTATATACTCCTCTATGTGTGGGCACAGGTAACTGGCTTGTTCCAAGAAGTATGCCGCAGAGCTTTTCAATTAAGCAGTACGTTGAAAATTATTTGCAGGTTTTCAGCGTTTCACCATAATTCTTACAACGTTTGTTTGTGTCTCCTGAAACACAATATGGCTGCTAAGGACATAAGTATGCTGAGGCGTAGCTGACTTCGTGCTGCCTATTTTTGTTAGTGGAGACTGACAAGAAGCCATTCTTCTAAGTATCATCCCACCATCATTTTTCCATTGTTTAAAAATGCAGGGAAATTTTGCAAGTTATCATTATAATTAGTAGCTGGAGGGTCCTTTTTTTTTTTTGTGGGTTCAGTGTGGCTGGGTTGTTCAGGCCATCTGTCAATTCACTGGTTTGTTTTTATTATCCCCAGAGAGGAGAAGTGGGCATGTGTTTGGCAGGTGAAAAGTGCGGATTCTGTTTCAGAGAATTAAACAGGATCCGCATGGTCATCTCATTCCTTTAAGAATCCTTTGCTTCATCAGCTGGGATTCCACCATGTTTCTATATACTCCTCTATGCGTGGGCACAGGTACCTGGCTTGTTCCAAGAAGTATGCTGGAGAGTTTTCAAATTAACCAGTACGTTGAAAATTATTTGCAGGTTTTCAGCGTTTCACCATAATTTTGATAACGTTTGTATGTGCCTTCTGAAACCCAAAAGGCTGCGACGGATATAACTATGCTCAGGAGTAGCTGACTTGGTGTTGCCTATTTTTGTTAGTGGAGACAGACAAGAAGCCATTCTTCTAAGTATCATCCCACCACCATTTTTGCATTGTTTTAAAATGCAGGGAAATTTTGCAAGTTAGCATTATAATTAGGAGCTGGAGGGTACGGTTTTTTTTTGTGTGTGGTCGATGTGGATGGGGGGGTCAGGCCCTCTGTCAGTTCGCTGGTTAGTTTTTATTATCCCCAGAGAGGAGAAGTGGGCATGTGTTTGGCAGGTGAAAAGGCGGATTCTGTTTCAGAGAATTTACGATGATCCCCATGCTCATCCCGTTCCTTTAATAATCCTTTACTTCATCAGATGGAAATCCACCATGGTTCTATATACTCCTCTTTGCGTGGCAACAGGTAACTGGCTTGTTCCAAGAAGTATGCCGCAGAGCTTTTCAATTAACCACTACGTTGAAAATTATTTGCAGGTGTTCAGCGTTTCACCATAATTGTGATAACGTTTGTTTGTGCCTCCTGAAACCCAAGATGGCTGCCACAAACATAACTATGCTGAGGCGTAGCTGACTTGGTGTTGCCTATTTTTGTTAGTGGAGACTGACAAGAAGCCATTCTTCTAAGAATCATCCCACCACCATTTTTCCATTGTTTTAAAATGCAGGGAAATTTTGCAAGTTAGCATTATAATTAGTAGCTGGAGGGTACGGTTTTTTTTTTGTGAGTGGTCGATGTGGATGGGGGGGTCAGGCCCTCTGTCAGTTCGCTGGTTAGTTTTTATTATCCCCATAGAGGAGAAGTGGGCATGTGTTTGGCAGGTGAAAAGGGCGGATTCTGTTTCAGAGAATTAACCATGATCCCCATGGTCATCCCGTTCCTTTAATAATCCTTTACTTCATCAGCTGGAAATCCACCATGGTTCTTTATACACCTCTTTGCGTGGGAACAGGTAAGTGGCTTGTTCCAAGAAGTATGCCGCAGAGCTTTTCAATTAACCACTACGTTGAAAATTATTTGCAGGTGTTCAGCGTTTCACCATAATTGTGATAACGTGTGTATGTGTCTCCTGAAACCCAATATGGCTGCCAAGGACATAAGTTTGCTGAGGCGTAGCTGACTTCGTGTTGCCTATTTTTGTTAGTGGAGACTGACAAGAAGCCATTCTTCTAAGTATCATCCCACCATCATTTTTCCATTGTTTAAAAATGCAGGGAAATTTTGCAAGTTAGCATTATAATTAGTAGCTGGAGGGTACTTTTTATTTTTTGTGGGATCAGTGTGGATGGGTTGGTCAGGCCATCTGTCAATTCACTGGTTTGTTTTTATTATCCCCAGAGAGGAGAAGTGGGCATGTGTTTGTCAGGTGAAAAGTGCGGATTCTGTTTCAGAGAATTAAACAGGATCCGCATGGTCATCTCATTCCTTTAAGAATCCTTTGCTTCATCAGCTGGGATTCCAACATGTTTCTATATACTCCTCTATGCGTGGGCACAGATACCTCGCTTGTTCCAAGAAGTATGCTGGAGAGTTTTCAAATTAACCAGTACGTTGAAAATTATTTGCTGGTTTTCAGCGTTTCACCATAATTTTTATAACGTTTGTATGTGCCTCCTGAAACCCAAGAAGGCTGCGACGGACATAACTATGCTGAGGAGTAGCTGACTTGGTGTTGCCTATTTTTGTTAGTGGAGACAGACAAGAAGCCATTCTTCTAAGTATCATCCCACCACCATTTTTCCATTGTTTTAAAATGCAGGGAAATTTTGCAAGTTAGCATTATAATTAGTAGCTGGAGGGTGCGGTTTTTCTTTGTGTGTGTGGTCGATGTGGATGGGGGGGTCAGGCTCTCTGTCAGTTCCCCGGTTAGTTTTTATAATCCCCAGAGAGGGGAAGTGGGCATGAGTTTGGCAGGTGAAAAGGGCGGATTCTGTTTCAGAGAATTTACGATGATCCCCTTGGTCATCCCGTTCCTTTAATAATCCTTTACTTCATCAGCTGGAAATCAACCATGGTTCTATATACTCCTCTTTGCGTGGGAACAGGTAACTGGCTTGTTCCAAGTAGTATGCCGCAGAGCTTTTCAATTAACCACTACGTTGAAAATTATTTGCAGGTGTTCAGCGTTTCACCATAATTGTGATAACGTTTGTTTGTGCCTCCTGAAACCCAAGAAGGCTGCGACGGACATAACTATGCTGAGGAGTAGCTGACTTGGTGTTGCCTATTTTTTTAGTGGAGACTGACAAGAAGCCATTCTTCTAAGAATCATTCCACCACCATTTTTCCATTGTTTTAAAATGCAGGGAAATTTTGCAAGTTAGCATTATAATTAGTAGCTGGAGGGTACAGTTTTTTTTTTTGTGTGTGTGGTCGATGTGGATGGGGGGGTCAGGCCCTCTGTCAGTTCGCTGGTTAGTTTTTATTATCCCCAGAGAGGAGAAGTGGGCATGTTTTTGGCACGTGAAAAGGGCGGATTCTGTTTTAGAGAATTAAAGATGATCCCCATGCTCATCCCGTTCCTTTAAAAATCCTTTACTTCATCAGCTGGAAATCCACCATGGTTCTATATACTCCTCTTTGCGTGGGAACAGGTAACTGGCTTGTTCCAAGAAGTATGCCGCAGAGCTTTTCAATTAACCACTATGTTGAAAATTATTTGCAGGTGTTCAGCGTTTCACTATAATTTTGATAACGTTTGTATGTGCCTCCTGAAACCCAAGAAGGCTGCGACGGACATAACTATGCTGAGGAGTAGCTGACTTGGTGTTGCCTATTTTTGTTAGTGGAGACAGACAAGAAGCCATTCTTCTAAGTATCATCCCACCACCATTTTTCCATTGTTTTAAAATGCAGGGAAATTTTGCAAGATAGCATTATAATTAGTAGCTGGAGGGTACGGTATTTTTTTTTGTGTGGTCGATGTGGATGGGGGGGTCAGGCCCTCTGTCAGTTCGCTGGTTAGTTTTTATTATCCCCAGAGAGGAGAAGTGGGCATGTGTTTGGCAGGTGAAAAGGGGGGATTCTGTTTCAGAGAATTAACCATGATCCCCTTGGTCATCCCGTTCTTTAATAATCCTTTACTTCATCAGCTGGAAATCCACCATGGTTGTATATACTCCTCTTTGCGTTGGAACAGGTAACTGGCTTGTTCCAAGAAGTATGCCGCAGAGCTTTTCAATTAACCACTACGTTGAAAATTATTTGCAGGTGTTCAGCGTTTCACCATAATTGTGATAACGTTTGTTTGTGCCTCCTGAAACCCAAGATGGCTGCCACGAGCATAACTATGCTGAGGCGTAGCTGACTTGGTTTTGCCTATTTTTGTTAGTGGAGACTGACAAGAATCCATTCTTCTAAGTATCATCTCACCATCATTTTTCCATTGTTTTAAAATGCAGGTAAATGTTGCAAGTTAGCATTATAATTAGTAGCTGGAGGCTACGGTGTTTTTTTTTTTTTTTCCTGTGGGGTCGGTGTGGATGTGTTGGTCAGGCCCTCTGTCACTTCGCTGGTTTGTTTTTATTATCCCCAGAGAGGAGAAGTGGGTATTAGTATGGCAGTGAAAACTGCGGATCTGTTTCAGAGAATTAAACAGGATCCGCATGGTAATCCCGTTCCTTTAAGTATCCTTTGCTTCATGAGCTGGGAATCCACCATGGTTCTATATACTTCTCTATGCGTGGGCACAGGAAACTGGCTTGTTCCAAGCAGTATGCCTCAGAGCTTTTCAGTTAACCAGTATTTTGAAAATCCTTTGCAGGTTTTCAGCGTTTCACCATAATTGTGATAACGTTTGTATGTGCCTCCTGAAACCCAAGAAGGCTGCGACGGACATAACTATGCTGAGGAGTAGCTGACTTGGTGTTGCCTATTTTTGTTAGTGGAGACAGACAAGAAGCCATTCTTCTAAGTATCATCCCACCATCATTTTTCCATTGTTTAAAAATGCAGGGAAATTTTGCAAATTGGCATTATAATTAGTAGCTGGAAGGTACTATTTTTTTTTGTGGGGTCGGTCAGGATGGGTGTTCAGGCCCTCTGTCAGATCGCTGGTTTGTTTTTATTATCCCCAGAGAAGAGTAGTGGGCATGTGTTTGGCAGGTGAAAAGTGCGGACTCTGTTTCAGAGAATTAAACAGGATCCGCATGGTCATCTCATTCCTTTAAGAATCCTTTGCTTCATCAGCTGGGATTCCACCATGTTTCTATATACTCCTTTATGCGTGGGCACAGGTACCTGGCTTGTTCCAAGAAGTATGCTGGAGAGTTTTCAAATTAACCAGTACGTTGAAAATTATTTGCAGGTTTTCAGCGTTTCACCATAATTTTGATAACGTTTGTATGTGCCTCCTGAAACCCAAGAAGGCTGCGACGGACATAACTATGCTGAGGAGTAGCTGACTAGGTGTTGCCTATTTTTGTTAGTGGAGACAGACAAGAAACCATTCTTCTAAGTATCATCCCACCACCATTTTTCCATTGTTTTAAAATGCAGGGAAATTTTGCAATTTAGCATTATAATTAGTAGCTGGAGGGTACGGTTTTTTTGTGTGTGTGGTCGATGTGGATGGGGGGGTCAGACCCTCTGTCAGTTCGCTGGTTAGTTTTTATTATCCCCAGAGAGGAGAAGTGGGCATGTGTTTGGCAGGTGAAAAGGGGGGATTCTGTTTCAAAGAATTAAACAGGATCTAAATGGTCATCCGCTTCCTTTAAGAATCCTTTGCTTCATCCGCTGGGAAACCACCATAGTTCTATATACTCCCGTATGGGTGGGCACAGGTTACTGGCTTGTTCCAAGAAGTATGCCACAGAGCTTTTCAAATAAAAAGTACATTGAAAATTATTTTCAGGTTTTCAGCGTTTCATCATAATTGCGGCAACGTTTGTATGTGCCTTGAAACCCAAGATAGTTGCCACAGACATAACTATGCTGAGGCGTAGCTGACTTGGTGTTGCCGATATTTGTTAGTGGAGACTGAAAAGAAGCCATTCTTCTAAGTATCATCCCACCACCATTTTTCCATTGTTTTAAAATGCAGGGAAATTTTGCAAGTCAGCATTATATTTAGTAGCTGGAGGCTACGGTGTTTTTTTTTTTTTTTTCCTGTGGGGTCGGTGTGGATGTGTTGGTCAGGCCCTCTGTCAGTTCGCTGGTTAGTTTTTATTATCCCCAGAGAGGAGAAGTGGGCATGTGTTTGGCAGGTGAAAAGTTCGGATTCTGTTTCAGAGAATGAAACAGGATCCGCATGCTCATCCCGTTCCTTTAGGAAACTTTTGCTTCATCAGCTGGGAATCCACCATGGTTGTATATACTCCTCTATGTGTGGGCACAGGTAACTGGCTTGTTCCAAGAAGTATGCCGCAGAGCTTTTCAATTAAGCAGTACGTTGAAAATTATTTGCAGGTTTTCAGCGTTTCACCATAATTCTTACGTTTGTTTGTGTCTCCTGAAACACAATATGGCTGCTAAGGACATAAGTATGCTGAGGCGTAGCTGACTTCGTGTTGCCTATTTTTGTTAGTGGAGACTGACAAGAAGCCATTCTTCTAAGTATCATCCCACCATCATTTTTCCATTGTTTAAAAATGCAGGGAAATTTTGCAAGTTATCATTATAATTAGTAGCTGGAGGGTCCTTTTTTTTTTTTTTGTGGCTTCAGTGTGGCTGGGTTGTTCAGGCCATCTGTCAATTCACTGGTTTGTTTTTATTATCCCCAGAGAGGAGAAGTGGGCATGTGTTTGGCAGGTGAAAAGTGCGGATTCTGTTTCAGAGAATTAAACAGGATACGCATGGTCATCTCATTCCTTTAAGAATCCTTTGCTTCATCAGCTGGGATTCCACCATGTTTCTATATACTCCTCTATGCGTGGGCACAGGTACCTGGCTTGTTCCAAGAAGTATGCTGGAGAGTTTTCAAATTAACCAGTACGTTGAATATTATTTGCAGGTTTTCAGCGTTTCACCATAATTTTGATAACGCTTGTATGTGCCTTCTGAAATCCAAAAGGCTGCGACGGACATAACTATGCTGAGGAGTAGCTGACTTGGTGTTGCCTATTTTTGTTAGTGGAGACAGACAAGAAGCCATTCTTCTAAGTATCATCCCACCACCATTTTTGCATTGTTTTAAAATGCAGGGAAATTTTGCAAGTTAGCATTATAATTAGGAGCTGGAGGGTACGGTTTTTTTTTGTGTGTGGTCGATGTGGATGGGGGGGTCAGGCCCTCTGTCAGTTCGCTGGTTAGTTTTTATTATCCCCAGAGAGGAGAAGTCGGCATGTGTTTGGCAGGTGAAAAGGAGGATTCTGTTTCAGAGAATTTACGATGATCCCCATGCTCATCCCGTTCCTTTAATAATCCTTTACTTCATCAGCTGGAAATCGACCATGGTTCTATATACTCCTCTTTGCGTGGGAACAGGTAACTGGCTTGTTCCAAGAAGTATGCCGCAGAGCTTTTCAATTAACCACTACGTTGAAAATTATTTGCAGGTGTTCAGCGTTTCACCATAATTGTGATAACGTTTGTTTGTGCCTCCTGAAACCCAAGAAGGCTGCGACGGTCCTAACTATGCTGAGGAGTAGCTGACTTGGTGTTGCCTATTTTTTTTGGTGGAGACTAACAAGAAGCCATTCTTCTAAGTATCATCCCACCACCATTTTTCCATTGTTTTAAAATGCAGGGAAATTTTGCAAGTTAGCATTATAATTAGTAGCTGGAGGGTACGGTTTTTTTTTTTGTGTGTGTGGTCGATGTGGATCGGGGGGTGAGGCCCTCTGTCAGTTCCCTCGTTAGTTTTTATTATCCCATAGAGGAGAAGTGGGCATGTGTTTGGCAGGTGAAAAGGGCGGATTCTGTTTCAGAGAATTAACGATGATCCCCATGGTCATCCCGTTCCTTTAGTAATCCTTTACTTCGTCAGCTGGAAATCCAGAATGGTTCTATATACTCCTCTTTGCGTGGGATCTGGTAACTGGCTTGTTCCAAGAAGTATGCCGCAGAGCTTTTCAATTAACCAGTACGTTGAAAATTATTTGCAGATGTTCAGCGTTTCACCATAATTGTGATAACGTTTGTTTGTGCCTCCTGAAACCCAAGATGGCTGCCACGAACATAACGATGCTGAGGCGTAGCTGACTTGGTTTTGCCTATTTTTGTTAGTGGAGACTGACAAGAATCCATTCTTCTAAGTTTCATCTCACCATCATTTTTCCATTGTTTAAAAATGCAGGAAAATTTTGCAAGTTAGCATTATAATTAGTAGCTGGAGGCTACGGTGTTTTTTTTTTTTTTTTTCCTGTGGGGTCGGTGTGGATGTGTTGGTCAGGCCCTCTGTCAGTTCGCTGGTTTGTTTTTATTATCCCCAGAGAGGAGAAGTGGGTATTAGTATGGAAGGTGAAAACTGCGAATCTGTTTCAGAGAATTAACGATGATCCCCATGGTCATCCCGTTCCTTTAATAATCCTTTACTTCATCAGCTGGAAATCCACCATGGTTCTATATACTCCTCTTTGCGTGGGAACAGGTAACTGGCTTGTCCAAGATGTATGCCGCAGAGCTTTTCAATTAACCACTACGTTGAAAATTATTTGCAGGTGTTCAGCGTTTCACCATAATTGTCATAACGTTTGTTTGTGCCTCCTGAAACCCAAGAAGGCTGCGACGGACATAACTATGCTGAGGAGTAGCTGACTTGGTGTTGCCTATTTTTGTTAGTGGAGACTGACAAGAAGCCATTCTTCTAAGTATCATCCCACCACCATTTTTCCATTGTTTTAAAATTCAGGGAAATTTTGCAAGTTAGCATTGTAATTAGTAGCTGGAAGGTACGGTTTTTTTGTGTGTGTGTGGTCGATTTGGATGGGGGGTTCAGGCCCTCTGTCAGTTCGCTGGTTAGTTTTTATTATCCGCAGAGAGGAGAAGTGGGCATGTGTTTGGCAGGTGAAAAGGGCGGATTCTGTTCCAGAGAATTAACGATGATCCCCATGGTCATCCCGTTCCTTTAATAATCCTTTAGTTCATCAGCTGGAAATCCACCATGGTTCTATATACTACGCTTTGCGTCGGAACAGGTAACTGGCTTGTTCCAAGAAGTATGCCGCAGAGCTTTTCAATTAACCACTACGTTGAAAATTATTTGCAGGTGTTCAGCGTTTCACCATAATTGTGATAACGTTTGTTTGTGCCTCCTGAAACCCAAGAAGGCTGCGACGGACATAACTATGCTGAGGAGTAGCTGACTTGGTGTTGCCTATTTTTGTTAGTGGAGACTCACTAGAAGCCATTCTTCTAAGTATCATCCCACCACCATTTTTCCATTGTTTTAAAACGCAGGGAAATTTTGCAAGTTAGCATTATAATTAGTAGCTGGAGTGTACGGTTTTTTTTTTTTTTTGTGTGTGTGGTCGATGTGGATGGGGGGGTCAGGCCCTCTGTCAGTTCGCTGGTTAGTTTTTATTATCCCCAGAGAGAAGAATTGGGCATGTGTTTGGCAGGTGAAAAGGGTGGATTCTGTTTCAGAGAATTAACGATGATCCCCTTGGTCATCCCGTTCCTTTAATAATCCTTTACTTCATCAGCTGGAAATCCACCATGGTTCTATATACTCCTCTTTGCGTGGGAACAGGTAACTGGCTTGTTCCAAGAAGTATGCCGCAGAGCTTTTCAATTAACCACTACGTTGAAAATTATTTGCAGGTGTTCAGCGTTTCACCATAATTGTGATAACGTTTGTTTGTACCTCCTGAAACCCAAGATGGCTGCCACGAACATAACGATGCTGAGGCGTAGCTGATTTGGTTTTGCCTATTTTTGTTAGTGGAGACTGACAAGAATCCATTCTTCTAAGTATCATCTCACCATCATTTTTCCATTGTTTAAAAATGCAGGAAAATTTTGCAAGTTTACATTCTAATTAGTAGCTGGAGGCTTCGGTGTTTTTTTTTTTTTTCCTGTGGGATCGGTGTGGATGTGTTGGTCAGGCCCTCTGTCAGTTCGCTGGTTTGTTTTTATTATCCCCAGAGAGGAGAAGTGGGCATGTGTTTGGCAGGTGAAAAGTTCGGATTCTGTTTCAGAGAATGAAACAGGATCCGCATGCTCATCCCGTTCCTTTAGGAAACTTTTGCTTCATCAGCTGGGAATCGACCATGGTTCTATATACTCCTCTATGTGTTGGCACAGGTAACTGGCTTGTTCCAAGAAGTATTCCGCAGAGCTTTTCAATTAAGCAGTACGTTGAAAATTATTTACAGGTTTTCAACGTTTCACCATAATTCCTATAACGTTTGTATGTGTCTCCTGAAACCCAATATGGCTGCCAAGGACATAAGTATGCTGAGGCGTAGCTGACTTCGTGTTTCCTATTTTTGTTAGTGGAGACTGACAAGAAGCCATTCTTCTAAGTATCATCCCACCACCATTTTTCCATTGTTTTAAAATGCAGGTAAATTTTGCATGTTAGCATTATAATTAGTAGCTGGAGGGGCCTTTTTGTTTTTTTTGTGGGGTCAGTGTGGATGGGGGTTCAAGGCCCTCTAGATGTTCGCTGGTTTGTTTTTATTATCCCCAAGGAGGAGAAGTGGGCATGTTGTTGCCAGGTGAAAAGTGCGGATTCTGTTTCAAAGAATTAAACAGGATCTAAATGGTCATCCGCTTCCTTTAAGAATCCTTTGCTTCATCCGCTCGGAAACCACCATAGTTTATATACTCCCGTATGGGTGGGCACAGGTTACTGGCTTGTTCCAAGAAGTATGCCACAGAGCTTTTCAAATAAAAAGTACATTGAAAATTATTTTCAGGTTTTCAGCGTTTCATCATAATTGCGGCAACGTTTGTATGTGCCTTGAAACCCAATATGGCTGCCACAGACATAACTATGCTGAGGCGTAGTTGACTTGGTGTTGCCGATTTTTGTTAGTGGAGACTGACAAGAAGCCATTCTTCTAAGTATCATCCCACCACCATTTTTCCATTGTTTTAAAATGCAGGGAAATTTTGCAAGTCAGCATTATATTTAGTAGCTGGAGGCTACGGTGTTTTTTTTTTTTTTTCCTGTGGGGTCGGTGTGGATGTGTTGGTCAGGCCCTCTGTCAGTTCGCTGGTTAGTTTTTATTATCCCCAGAGAGGAGAAGTGGGCATGTGTTTGGCAGGTGAAAAGTTCGGATTCTGTTTCAGAGAATGAAACAGGATCCGCATGCTCATCCCGTTCCTTTAGGAAACATTTGCTTCATCAGCTGGGAATCCACCATGGTTCTATATACTCCTCTTTGCGTGGGAACAGGTAACTGGCTTGTTCCAAGAAGTATGCCGCAGAGCTTTTCAATTAAGCAGTACGTTGAAAATTATTTGCAGGTGTTCAGCGTTTCACCATAATTGTGATGACGTTTGTTTGTGCCTCCTGAAACCCAAGAAGGCTGCGACGGACATAACTATGCTGAGGCGTAGCTGACTTGGTGTTGCCTATTTTTGTTAGTGGAGACTGACAAGAAGCCATTCTTCTAAGTATCATCCCACCACCATTTTTCCATTGTTTAAAAATGCAGGAAAATTTTGCAAGTTAGCATTATAATTAGTAGCTGGAGGCTACGGGGTTTTTTTTTTTTTTTTTCCTGTGGGGTCGGTGTGGATGTGTTGGTCAGGCCCTCTGTCAGTTCGCTGGTTTGTTTTTATTATCCCCAGAGAGGAGATGTGGGCATGTGTTTGGCAGGTGAAATGTTTTGATTCTGTTTCAGAGAATGAAACAGGATCCGCATGCTCATCCCGTTCCTTTAGGAAACTTTTGCTTCATCAGCTGGGAATCCACCAAGGTTCTATATACTCCTATATGTGTGGGCACAGGTAACTGGCTTGTTCCAAGAAGTATGCCGTAGAGCTTTTCACTTAAGCAGTTCGTTGAAAATTATTTGCAGGTTTTAGTGTTTCACCATAATTCTTATAACGATTGTATGTGTCTCCTGAAACCCAATATGGCTGCCAAGGACATAAGTATGCTGAGGCGTAGCTGACTTCATGTTGCCTATTTTTGTTAGTGGAGACTGACAAGAAGCCATTCTTCTAAGTATCATCCCACCATCATTTTCCCAGTGTTTTAAAATGCAGGGAAATTTTGCAAGTTAGCATTATAATTAGTAGCTGAAGGGTACTTTTTTTTTTTGTGGGGTCAATGTGGATGGGTTGGTCAGGCCCTCTGTCAGTTCGCTGGTTTGTTTTTATTATCCCCAGAGAGGAGAAGTGGGTATTAGTATGGCAGGTGAAAACTGCGGATCTGTTTCAGAGAATTAAACAGGATCCGCATGGTAATCCCGTTCCTTTAAGAATCCTTTGCTTCATGAGCTGGGAATCCACCATGGTTCTATATACTTCTCTATGCGTGGGCACAAGTAACTGGCTTGTTCCAAGAAGTATGCCTCAGAGCTTTTCAATTAACCAGTATGTTGAAAATCCTTTGCAGGTTTTCAGCGTTTCACCATAATTGTGATAACGTGTGTATGTGCCTACTGAAACCAAATATGGCTGCTACGGAGATAACTATGCTGAGGCGTAGCTGACATGGTGTTGCCTATTTTTGTCAGTGGAGACTGACAAGAAGCCATTCTTATAAGTATCATCCCACCATCATTTCTCCATTGTTTAAAAATGCAGGGAAATTTTGCAAATTGGCATTATAGTTAGTAGCTGGAGGGTACATTTTTTTGTGGGGTCGGTCAGGATGGGTGTTCAGGCCCTCTGTCAGTTCGCTGGTTTGTTTTTATTATCCCCAGAGAGGAGAAGTGGGTATTAGTATGGCAGGTGAAAACTGCGGATCTGTTTCAGAGAATTAAACAGGATCCGCATGGTAATCCCGTTCCTTTAAGAATCCTTTGCTTCATCAGCTTTGATTCCACCGTGTTTCTATATACTCCTCCATGCGTGGGCACAGGTACCTGGCTTGTTCCAAGAAGTATGCCGCAGAGCTTTTCAATTAACCACTACGTTGAAAATTATTTGCAGGTTTTCAGCGTTTCACCATAATTTTGATAACGTTTGTATGTGCCTCCTGAAACCAAAGAAGGCTGCGACGGACATAACTATGCTGAGGAGTAGCTGACTTGGTGTTGCCTATTTTTGTTAGTGGAGACAGACAAGAAGCCATTCTTCTAAGTATCATCCCACCACCATTTTTCCATTGTTTTAAAATGCAGGGAAATTTTGCAAGTTAGCAATATAATTAGTAGCTGGAGGGTACGGTTTTTTTTTTTGAGTGTGGTCGATGTGGATGGGGGGGTCAGGCCCTCTGTCAGTTCGCTGGTTAGTTTTTATTATCCCCAGAGAGGAGAAGTGGGCATGTGTTTGGCAGGTGAAAAGGGCGGATTCTGTTTCAGACAATTAACGATGATCCCCATGGTCATCCCGTTCCTTTAATAATCCTTTACTTCATCAGCTGGAAATCCACCATGGTTCTATATACTCCTCTTTGCGTGGGAACAGGTAACTGGCTTTTTCCAAGAAGTATGCCGCAGAACTTTTCAATTAACCACTACGTTGAAAATTATTTGCAGGTATTCAGCGTTTCACCATAATTGTGATAACGTTTGTTTGTGCCTCCTGAAACCCAAGAAGGCTGCGACGGACATAACTATGCTGAGGAGTAGCTGACTTGGTGTTGCCTATTTTTGTTAGTGGAGACTGACAAGAAGCCATTCTTCTAAGTATCATCTCACCATCATTTTTCCATTGTTTTAAAATGCAGGTAAATTTTGCAAGTTAGCATTCTAATTAGTAGCTGGAGGCTACGGTGTTTTTTTTTTTTTCCTGTGGGGTCGGTGTGGATGTGTTGGTCAGGCCCTCTGTCAGTTCGCTGGTTTGTTTTTATTATCCCCAGAGAGGAGAAGTGGGTATTAGTATGGCAGGTGAAAACTGCGGATCTGTTTCAGAGAATTAAACAGGATCTGCATGGTAATCCCGTTCCTTTAAGTATCCTTTGCTTCATGAGCTGGGAATCCACCATGGTTCTATATACTTCTCTATGTGTTGGCACAGGTAACTGGCTTGTTCCAAGAAGTATGCCGCAGAGCTTTTCAATTAAGCAGTACGTTGAAAATTATTTACAGGTTTTCAGCGTTTCACCATAATTCCTATAACGTTTGTATGTGTCTCCTGAAACCCAATATGGCTGCCAAGGACATAAGTATGCTGAGGCGTAGCTGACTTCGTGTTTCCTATTTTTGTTAGTGGAGACTGACAAGAAGCCATTCTTCTAAGTATCATCCCACCACCATTTTTCCATTGTTTGAAAATGCAGGGAAATTTTGCAAGTTAGCATTATAATTAGTAGCTGGAGGGTACTTTTTGTTTTTTTTTGTGGGGTCAGTGTGGATGGGGGTTCAAGGCCCTCTAGATATTCGCTGGTTTGTTTTTATTATCCCTAAGGAGGAGAAGTGGGCATGTTGTTGCCAGGTGAAAAGTGCGGATTCTGTTTCAAAGAATTAAACAGGATCTAAATGGTCATCCGCTTCCTTTAAGAATCCTTTGCTTCATCCGCTGGGAAACCACCATGATTCTATATACTCCCGTATGGGTAGGCATAGGTTACTGGCTTGTTCCAAGAAGTATGCCACAGAGCTTTTCAAATAAAAAGTACATTGAAAATTATTTTCAGGTTTTCAGCGTTTCATCATGAATGCGGCAACGTTTGTATGTGCCTTGAAATCCAAGATGGCTGCCACAGACATAACTATGCTGAGGCGTAGCTGACTTGGTGTTGCCGATTTTTGTTAGTGGAGACTGACAAGAAGCCATTCTTCTAAGTATCATCCCACCACCATTTTTCCATTGTTTTAAAATGCAGGGAAATTTTGCAAGTCAGCATTATAATTAGTAGCTGGAGGCTACGGTGTTTTTTTTTTTTTCCTGTGGGGTCGGTGTGGATGTGTTGGTCAGGCCCTCTGTCAGTTCGCTGGTTAGTTTTTATTATCCCCAGAGAAGAGAAGTGGGCATGTGTTTGGCAGGTGAAAAGTTCGGATTCTGTTTCAGAGAAAGAAACATGATCCGCATGGTAATCCCGTTCCTTTAAGAATCCTTTGCTTCATGAGCTGGGAATCCACCATGGTTCTATATACTTCTCTATGCGTGGGCACAAGTAACTGGCTTGTTCCAAGAAGTATGCCGCAGAGCTTTTCAATTAACCACTACGTTGAAAATTATTTGCAGGTTTTCAGCGTTTCACCATAATTTTGATAACGTTTGTATGTGCCTCCTGAAACCCAAGAAGGCTGCGACGGACATAACTATGCTGAGGAGTAGCTGACTTGGTGTTGCCTATTTTTGTTAGTGGAGACAGACAAGAAGCCATTCTTCTAAGTATCATCCCACCACCATTTTTCCATTGTTTTAAAATGCAGGGAAATTTTGCAAGTTAGCATTATAATTAGTAGCTGGAGGGTACGGTTTTTTTTTTTGTATGTGTGGTCGATGTGGATGGGGGGGTCAGGCCCTTGTCAGTTCGCTTGTTAGTTTTTATTATCCCCAGAGAGGAGAAGTGGGCATGTGTTTGGCAGGTGAAATGGGCGGATTCTGTTTCAGAGAATTATCGATGATCCCCATGGTCATCCCGTTCCTTTAATAATCCTTTACTTCATCAGCTGGAAATCCACCATGGTTGTATATACTCCTCTTTGCGTGGGAACAGGTAACTGGCTTGTTCCAAGAAGTATGCCGCAGAGCTTTTCAATTAACCACTACGTTGAAAATTATTTGCACGTGTTCAGCGTTTCACCATAAATGTGATAACGTTTGTTTGTGCCTCCTGAAACCCAAGGTGGCTGCCACGAACATAACGATGCTGAGGAGTAGCTGACTTGGTTTTGCCTATTTTTGTTAGTGGAGACTGACAAGAATCCATTCTTCTAAGTATCATCTCACCCTCATTTTTCCATTGTTTAAAAATGCAGGAAAATTTTGCAAGTTAGCATTATAATTAGTAGCTGGAGGCTACGGTGTTTTTTTTTTTTTTTTTCCTGTGGGGTCGGTGTGGATGTGTTGAAACCCACGGGCCCATACCCAGAGTATGATAGAGTGGGTTCCCGGGTACAATCCCAGCCCCCTAAACTCCCCCCGCCCGCCTAATGCAGACAGGGCCCGTGCGCTAAGCATAAACAATACCTTTAACAGATAACCCTAACCCTGAACATAACACCCAACCCTGTTCCTATTTCTCCCCTTAACATGTAAACCTCACCGTGCGCCTAACTTTAACCTCTTATCCTAACGTTAATGCATAACCCATTCCCTGAGAACAACCCCTATCCCATAATTCTAAGCCTATCTCCTAGTCATCACTGGAACACCTAATCCCTAACCCTAATTCTAAACCGCTAACCCTAACCGGAACCCTACCTACAACCCTAACACTGACTGTAACCCTTACTTCTAACCCCAACGCTATGCCTAACAAAAACCCTAACCCTTCACCAAAACCCCTAAGCCTTACGCTAACCCTTAACCCTAATCCTAATCCTAACCATTAAACCTAACCCTAGCTCTTAAAGCTAACCCTAAACCTTGCCCTCACGACTAGACCTAACCCTGGCACTAACCTAACACCTAACACTAACCAGAACCCCTAAAGCTAACCCTGAACTCTATCCCTAACCCTAGCAGTAATCTTTAACCCTAAACCTAAGCCCAACCCATAACCCTAATCCTATCATTTTACCCTAAAACTAACCCCTAAACCTAACCCCTATACCTAACCCTAACTCTAACCCCAATCCTATTTCCAACCGTACCCCTTCATAAAACACTAACTCCTAACCGCTAACCCTAACACTAACCAAAAACCCTAATCGCTAATCCCTAACCCTAACGCTTAACCTTTACCCTAACCTTTAACCCTCACCCTAATTCTTAACACTGACCCTAAGCTTAACCTTTAACTCTAAGCCTAACCCTTAACCCTACAGTAAGGAAGACCCTTAATGCTAATGGTATCCCTTATCCCTAACCCTAACACTACAGCTAAAAATAACCCTAACCTTTGATCCTTAAACCTAACCCCTAACACTTACTTTAACCCCAAACCCTAACCCTAATCCTAAGCATTAAACCTAACCCTATCTCTTAACCCTAACCCTAGCCCTTACCCTAACGCCTAGATCTAACCCTAAATATAACCTCCCGCCTAATCCTAACCTTAAGCCTTAATGCTAACGCTAACCCTGAAACCTAAACCTACCTGTAACCCTTAACAGTAACCCTATCCGTGAACCTTAACGCTGAACCTAACCATTACCCGCACCCAAGCATTTAACCCTGACCCTAAACCTAATCCTTAATGATAACCCTAACACTAAACCCTAACCCTAAGCCCAACACTTAACCCTAATCCTATCCCTTAACCCTAACCCTAACCCTAACCCTAATGCTAACCGCTAAACGTAACCCTAACCGTGAACAGTAAACCTAACCCTAAACTCTAACACAAACAATAGCACATAACTCTAACCCTAAAACTAACCCTAACCCTAACCCTAACCCTAAACCCTAACTCTTAACCTTAACCCTAACCGTTAACTCTCACGCTAACTTTTAATCCTAACCCTAATCCTAATCTTCAACCCTAAACCTAACACTTAACCCTAACCCTGTACCAAACCCTAACCCCTCATCTTAACCCTAACCTTAAACCTCAAACCTAAACCAAAGTGTAACCGTTAAATCTAAGTGTAACCTTTAACCCTAACCGTAATCCCTAAGCCTAAGCCCTCACCCTAACACTAAACTTCATCCTTAACCCTAACCATAACCCTAACCCTAAATCTAATTCTCAGACTTCTTGCTTTCTTAGAGTTTAGAAAGCCTGCAATCCTCCCACGCCATGCGTGAAAGGAGGCTCTGCCACAGTGTCCTGCATGAAACCCAGAGGCCCATACACTGCGTGCGGTAGAGTGGGTTCCCAGTGACCATCCCAGACACCTAACTTTGCCTCCTAGAGCATACAGGGCCCGTGCCCTAAGCATAAACCCTACCCCTCACCCATAAGCCTAACCCACAACGTAACACCTAACCCTGATCCTACTGCTCACCTTAACAGGTAAACCTCACCATAACCCTAACTTTAACCCCATATCTTAACGTTAATGCATGACACCCTGAGAACAAGCCCTATACCGTCATTATAACCCTACCTCCTAGCTATAACCATAACACCTAATCCCTAATTCTGAAACGCCAACCCTAACCTTAACCCGACCAACAACACTAACACTAACTCTAACCCCTTACCCTAATCCTACCCCTAAAAGTAACCCTAACCGTTGATCCTTAGTCATAACCCCTAACCTTAACCCTAACCCTTAACCCTATTCCCAATCCTAACCATTAAACATAACCCTAACACTTAACCCTAACCCTAACCTTTACCCTAATGCCTAGAGATCTAACCCCAACACTGACCTACAGTGAACACTAACCCCAACCCCTAATGCTAAACATAAACCTGAACCATACTTCTAACCCTTAACTCTAACACTATACCTAACCCCTAAGCTTAACCCCAACTGTTAACCCTCTAACCCTCACCCTGATACCTAACCCTCTCCCTTAACCCTAACCCCTAACCCTAACGCTAACTCCAACCCTAAACCTTACCCTGGCCCCCTAACCCAGACTTAACACCTTACCCCTAACACTAACTCTAACCCTAACCACTAATCCCTAGCACCTAACCCTGACTCGAAACCTAACCCCTAACACGAAAAACCCTAACCCCAACCCCAACCCTAATTCTCACACTACTTCCATTCCCAGAGTGAAGCAAGCCTACAATACAGCCATGCCATGTGTGAGATGAGGCTCCGCCTGAGTCCTGCATGGAGGTCCTGTCCCAAGGCCCAGGGAATGATGTTGTGCTTTCGTGGTGACTCCGACCGCACCCCTCTCACCGTAGATTAACCAGGTCCTGTGCCCTTAAACTGACCGCTAAAGCTAAGCCCTACTACCAACGCTAACCCCTGACCCTGAACCTAAGCCCCGAGCCTAAAGCCCAACATTAACTCTAGACCCTTACCCTAAACCTAATCCCTAACCCTAATGCTAACCCCTAAACTCAACCCTAACCGTGAACAGTAAACCTAACCCTAACCTCTAACATAAACCATAGCACATAACTCTAACCCTAAAACTAACCCTAATCCTAACCATAACCCTAAACCCTAAATCTTTTTTTTTTTTTTTTTTTTTTGAGAGAGTCTCACTCTGTTGCCCAAGATAGAGTGAGTGCCGTGGCATCAGCCTAGCTCACAGCAACCTCAGACTCCTGAGCTCAAGGAATCCTCCTGTCTCAGCCTCCCGAGCAGCTGGGACTACAGGCATGCGCCACCATGCCCGGCTAATTTTTTTCTATATATATTTTTAGCTGTCCATATAATTTCTTTCTATTTTTAGTACAGATGGGGTCTCGCTCTTGCTCAGGCTGGTCTTGAACTCCTGAGCTCAAACGATCCACCCACCTCGGCCTCCCAGAGTGGTAGGATTACAGGCATGAGCCACCGCGCCCGGCCCTAAACCCTAACTCTTAACCTTAACACTAAGCGTTCACTCTCATGCTAACCTTTAATCCTAACCCTAATCCTAATCTTCAACCCTAAACCTAACACTTAACCCTAACCCTGTACCACACTCTAACCCCTCATCTTAACCCTAACCGTAAACCTCAACCCTAAACCGAACTGTAACCGTTAAATCTAAGAGTAACCTTTAACCCTAACCCTAATCCCTAACCCTAAGCCCTCACACTAACACTAAAATTTATCCTTAACCCTATCCATAAACCTAACCCTAAAATCAAATTATAAGACTTCTTCCTTTCTTAGAGTTTAGAAAGCCTGCAATCCTCCCATGCCATGTGTGAAAGGAGGCTCTACCACTGTGTCCTGCATGAAACCTACGGGCCCATACCCAGAGTATGATAGAGTGGGTTCCCGGGTACAATCCCAGCCCCCTAAACTCCCCCCGCCCGCCTAATGCAGACAGGGCCCGTGCGCTAAGCATAAACAATACCTTTAACAGATAACCCTAACCCTGAACATAACACCCAACCCTGTTCCTATTTCTCCCCTTAACACGTAAACCTCACCGTGCGCCTAACTTTAACCTCTTATCCTAACGTTAATGCATAACCCATTTCCTGAGAACAACCCCTATCCCATAATTCTAACCCTATCTCCTAGTCATAACTGTAACACCTAATCCCTAACCCTAATTCTAAACTGCTAACCCTAACCGTAACCCTACCTACAACCCTAACACTGACTGTAACCCTTACTTCTAACCCCAACTCTATGCCTAACAAAAACCCTAACCCTTCACCCTAACCCCTAAGCCTTACCCTAACCCTTAACCCTAATCCTAATCCTAAACATTAAACCTAACCCTAGCGCTTAAAGCAAACCGTAAACCTTACACTCACGACTAGACCGAACCCTGACCCTAACCTAACACCTAACCCTAACCATAACCCCTAAAGCTAACCCTAACCCTGAACCCTAAACCTAACCCTAACACTGAACCCTCACTATATCCCCAACCTCTAAGCCTAATCCTAACCGTTAACCCTCACCCTAACACTTAAACTGGACCCTAACACTAAACATTAACCAGAACACTAAACTTTACCCCTAAACCTGATCCCAACCCTTAACCCTAATCCTATCCTTTTACCCTAAGCCTAACCCCTAAACCTAACCCTAACACTAACCCCAATCCTAATTCTAACCATACCCCTTCATAAAACACGAACTCCTAACCCTAACACTTACCAAAAACCCTGATCGCTAATCCCTAACCCTAACGCTTAACCTTTACCGTAACCGTTAACCCTCACCCTAACCCTTAACACTGACCCTAACCTTAACCTTTAATCTAAGCCTGACCCTTAATCCTAACAGTAAGAAAAACCCTTACGCCAATCTTATCTCTTATCCCTAAACCTAACACTACAGCTAAAAATAACCCTAACCTTTGATCCTTAAACCTAACCCCTCACACTTAACCCCAAACCCTAACCCTAATCCTAAGCATTAAACCTAACCCTATCTCTTAACCCTTACTCTAACGCCTAGATCTAACCCTAAATCTAACCTACCACCTAATCCTAACCTTAAGCCCTAATGCTAACTCTAAACCCTGAACCCTAAATCTACCCGTAACCCTTAACACTAACCCTATCTATAAACCTTAACCCTGACCCTAACCATTACCCGCACCCAAACATTTAACCCTGACCCTAACCCTAATCCTTAACGATAACCCTAACACTAAACCCTAACCCTAAGCTCAACACTTAACCCTAATCCTATCCCTTAACCCTAACCCTAACTCTAACCCTAATGCTACCCCTAAACGTAACCCTAACCGTGAACAGTAAACCTAATCCTAACCTCTAACACAAACCATGGCACATAACTCTAACCCTAAAACTAACCCTAACCCTAACGCTAAAGCTAACTCTTAACCTTAACCCTAAGCGTTAACTCTCACGCTAACCTTTAATCCTAACCCTAATCCTAATCTTAAACCCTAAACCTAACACTTAACCCTAACCCTGTACCAAACCCTGACCCCTCATCTTTACCCTAACCGTAAACCTCAACACTAAATCAAAGTGTAACTGTTAAATCTAAGAGTAACCTTTAACCCTAACCCTAATCTCTAACCCTAAACCCTCACCCTAACACAAAATTTCATCCTTAACCCTAACCATAATCCTAACCCTAAATCTAATTCTCAGACTTCTTGCTTTCTTAGAGTTTAGAAAGCCTGCAATCCTCCCATGCCATGCGTGAAAGGACGCTCTGCCAGTGTCCTGCCTAAAACCCAGAGGCCCATACACTGCGTAGGATAGAGTGGGTTCCCAGCGACCATCACAGACACCTAACTTTGCCTCCTAGGGCATACAGGGCCCGTGCCCTAAGCGTAAACCCTACCATTCAACCATAAGCCTAACCCAGAACATAACACATAACCCTGATCCTACTGCTCACCTTAACAGGTAAATCTCACCGTAACCCTAACTTTAACCCGATATCTTAACGTTAATGCATGACACCCTGAGAACAAGCCCTATACCGTCATTCTAACCCTAACTCCTAGCCATAACCGTAACACCTAATCCCTAATTCTGAAATGCCAACCCTAACCTTAACCCGACCAACAACACTAACACTAACCCTAACCTCTTACCCTAAACCTACGCCTAAAAGTAACCCTAACGGTTGATCCTTAGTCATAACCCCTAACCTTAACCCTAACCCTTAACCCTATTCCCAATCCTAACCATTAAACATAACCCTAACACTTAACCCTAACCCTAACCTTTACCCTAATGCCTAGAGATCTAACCCCAACACTGACCTACAGTGAACACTAACCCCAACCCCTAATGCTAAACATAAACCTGAACAATACTTCTAACCCTTAACTCTAACACTATCCCTAACCCCTAAGCTTAACCCCAACTGTTAACCCTCTAACCCTCACCCTGATACCTAACCCTCTCCCTTAACCCTAACCCCTAACCCTAACGCTAACTCCAACCCTAAACCTTACCCTGGCCACCTAACCCAGACTTAACACCTAACCCCTAACACTAACTCTAACCCTAACCACTAATCCCTAGCACCTAACCCTGACTCGAAACCTAACCCCTAACTCGAAATCCCTAACCCCAACCCCAACCCTAATTCTCACACTACTTCCATTCCCAGAGTGAAGGAAGCCTACAATACAGCCATGCCATGTGTGAGATGAGGCTCTGACTGAGTCCTGCATGTAGGTCCTGTCCCAAGGCCCAGGGAATGATGTTGTGCTTTCGTGATGACTTCGACCGCACCCGTCTAACCTTAGATTAACCAGGTGTTGTGCCCTTTAACTCACTGCTAAAGCTAGGCCGTACCACCGACCCTAACCCGTGACCCTGAACCGAAGCCCCGAGCCTAAAGCCCAACACTAACTCTAAACCCTTACCCTAAAACTAATCCCTAACCCTAATGCTAAACCTTAAACGTAACCCTAACCGTGAACAGTAAACCTAACCCTAACCTCTATCACAAACCATAGCACATAACTCTAACCCTAAAACTAACCCTAACCCTAACAGTAAACCCTAACTCTAAACCTTAACCCTAAGCGTTAAATCTCATGCTAACCTTTAATCCTAACCCTAATCCTAATCTTCAACCCTAAACCTAACACTTAACCCTAATCCTATCCCTTAACCCTAACCTTAACACTAATGCTAAACCCTAAACGTAACCCTAACCGTGAACGGTAAACCTAACCCTAACCTCTAACACAAACCATAGCACATAACTCTAACCCTAAAACTAACCCTAACCCTAACAGTAAACACTGAGCGTTAACTCTAACGCTAACCTTTAATCCTAACCCTAATCCTAATTTTCAACCCTAAACCTAACACTTAACCCTAAACGTCTACCAAACCCTAACCCCTCATCTTAACCCTAACCGTAAACCTCAACCCTAAACCGAACTGTAACCGTTAAACCTAAGAGTAACCTTTAACCCTAACCCTAATCCCTAACTTTAAGCCCTCACCCTAACACTAAACTTCATCCTTAACCCTAACCATAATCCTAACCCTAAATCTAATTCTCAGACTTCTTGCTTTCTTAGAGTTTAGAAAGCCTGCAATCCTCCCATGCCATGCGTGAAAGGAGGCTCTACCATTGTGTCCTGCATGAATCCAACGGGCCCATACCCAGAGTATGATAGAGTGGGTTCCCGGGTACAATCCCAGCCCCCTAAACTCCCCCCGCCCACCCAATGCAGACAGGGCCCGTGCGCTAAGCATAAACAATACCTTTAACAGATAACCCTAACCCTGAACATAACACCCAACCCTGTTCCTATTTCTCCCCTTAACACGTAAACCTCACCGTGCGCCTAACTTTAACCTCTTATCCTAACGTTAATGCATAACCCATTCCCTGAGAACAACCCCTATCCCATAATTCTAACCCTATCTCCTAGTCATCACTGGAACACCTAATCCCTAACCCTAATTCTAAACTGCTAACCCTAACCGGAACCCTACCTACAACCCTAACACTGACAGTAACCCTTACTTCTAACCCCAACGCTATGCCTAACAAAAACCCTAACCCTTCACCCAAACCCCTAAGCCTTACGCTAACCCTTAACCCTAATCCTAATCCTAACCATTAAACCTAACCCTAGCTCTTAAAGCTAACCCTAAACCTTAACCTCACGACTAGACCTAACCCTGACACTAACCTAACACCTAACCCTAACCAGAACCCCTAAAGCTAACCCTGAACCCTATCCCTAACCCTAGCAGTAAACTTTAACCCTAAACCTAAGCCCAACCCATAACCCTAATCCTATCGTTTTACCCTAAAACTAACCTCTAAACCTAACCCCTATACCTAACCCTAACTCTAACCCCAATCCTAATTCTAACCATACCCCTTCATAAAACACGAACTCCTAACCTCTAACCCTAACACTAACCAAAAACCCTAATCGCTAATCCCTAACCCTAATGCTTAACCTTTACCCTAACCGTTAACCCTCACCCTAATTCTTAACACTGACCCTAACCTTAACTTTTAACTCTAAGCCTAACCCTTAACCCTACAGTAAGGAAGACCCTTAATGCTGATGGGATCACTTTTCCTTAACCCTAACACTACACCTAAAAATAACCCTAACCTTTGATCCTTAAACCTAACCCCTAACACTTACTTTAACCCCAAACCCTAACCCTAATCCTAAGCATTAAACCTAACCCTATCTCTTAACCCTAACTCTAGCCCTTACCCTAACGCCTAGTTCTAACCCTAAATCTAACCTCCCGCCTAATCCTAACCTTAAGCTCTAATGCTAACGCTAACCATGAACACTAAACCTACCCGTAACGCTTAACACTAACCCTATCCCTGAACCTTAACCCTGACCCTAATCATTACCCGCACCTAAGCATTTAACCCTGACCCTAACCCTAATCCTTAATGATAACCCTAACACTAAACTCTAACCCTAAGCCCAACACTTAACCCTAATCCTATCCCTTAACCCTAACCCTAACCCTAACCCTAATGCTAACCCCTAAACCTAACCCTAACCGTGAACAGTAAACCTAACCCTAACCTCTAACACAAACCATAGCACATAACTCTAACCCTAAAACTAACCCTAACCCTAACCCTAACCCTAAACCCTAACTCTTAACCTTAACTCTAAGCGTTAACTCTCACGCTAACCTTTAATCCTAACCCTAATCCTAGTCTTCAACCATAAACCTAACACTTAACCCTAACCCTGTACCAAACCCTAACCCCTCATCTTAACCCTAACCTTAAACCTCAACCCTAAACCAAAGTGTAACCGTTGAATCTAAGAGTAACCTTTAACCCTAACCGTAATCCCTAAGCCTAAGCCCTCACCCTAACACTAAACTTCATCCTTAACCCTAACCTTAACCCTAACCCTAAATCTAATTCTCAGACTTCTTGCTTTCTTAGAGTTTAGAAAGCCTGCAATCCTCCCACGCCATGCGTGAAAGGAGGCTCTGCCACAGTGTCCTGCATGAAACCCAGAGGCCCATACACTGCGTGCGGTAGAGTGGTTTCCCAGCGACCATCACAGACACCTAACTTTGCCTCCTAGAGCATACAGGGCCCGTGCCCTAAGCATAAACCCTACCCCTCACCCATAAGCCTAACCCACAACATAACACCTAACCCTGATCCTACTGCTCACCTTAACAGGTAAACCTCACCATAACCCTAACTTTAACCCCATATCTTAACGTTAATGCATGACACCCTGAGAACAAGCCCTATACCGTCATTATAACCCTACCTCCTAGCTATAACCGTAAAACCTAATCCCTAATTCTGAGGCGCCAACCCTAACCTTAACCCGACCAACAACACTAACACTAACCCTAACACCTTACCCTAACCCTACGCCTAAAAGTAACCCTAACCGTTGATCCTTCGTCATAACCCCAAACCTTACCTTAACCCTTAACCTATTCCCAATCCTAACCGTTAAACAGAACCCTAACTCTTAACCCTAACCCTAACCTTTACCCTAATGCCTAGAGATCTAACCCCAACACTGACCTACAGTTAACACTAACCCCAACCCCTAATGCTAACCTTAAACCTGAACCAAGCTCCTAACCCTTAACCCTAACACTATCCCTAACCCCTAAGCCTAACCCCAACTGTTAACCCTCTAACCCTCACCCTGAATCCTAACCCTATCCCTTAACCCTAACACCTAACCCTAACGCTAACTTCAATCCTAAACCATACCCTGGCCCCCTAACCCAGACTTAACACCTTACCCCTAACATTAACTCTAACCCTAACCACTAATCCCTAGCACCTAACCCTGACTCGAAACCTAACCCCTAACACGAAAAACCCTAACCCCAACCCCAACCCTAATTCTCACACTACTTCCATTCCCAGAGTCAAGCAAGCCTACAATACAGCCATGCCATGTGTGAGATGAGGCTCCGCCTGAGTCCTGCATGGAGGTCCTCTCCCAAGGCCCAGGGAATGATGTTGTGCTTTCGTGGTGACTCAGACCGCACCCCTCTCACCGTAGGTTAACCAGGCCCTGTGCCCTTAAACTGACCGCTAAAGCTAAGCCCTACTACCAACGCTAACCCCTGACCCTGAAACTAAGCCCCGAGACTAAAGCCCAACATTAACTCTAGACCCTTACCCTAAACATAATCCCTAACCCTAATGCTAACCCCTAAACCCAACCCTAACCGTGAACAGGAAACCTAACCCTAACCCCTAACACACACCATAGCACATAACTCTAACCCTAAATCTAACCCTAAGCCTAACCGTAAACCCTAACTCTTAACCTTAACCCTAAGCGTTAACTCTCACGCTAACCTTTAATCCTAACCCTAATCCTAATCTTCAACCCTAAACCTAACACTTAACCCTAAACGTCTACCAAACCCTAACCCCTCATCTTAACCCTAACCGTAAACCTCAACCATAAACCGAACTGTAACCGTTAAACCTAAGAGTAACCTTTAACCCTAACCCTAATCCCTAACATTAAGCCCTCACCCTAACACTAAACTTCATCCTTAACCCTAACCAGAATCCTAACCCTAAAACTAATTCTCAGACTTCTTGCTTTCTTAGAGTTTAGAAAGCCTGCAATCCGCCCATGCCATGCGTGAAAGGAGGCTCTACCACTGTGTCCTGCATGAAACCCACGGGCCCATACCCAGAGTATGATAGAGTGGGTTCCCGGGTACAATCCCAGCCCCCTAAACTCCCCCCGCCCGCCTAATGCAGACAGGGCCCGTGCGCTAAGCATAAACAATACCTTTAACAGATAACCCTAACCCTGAACATAACACCCAACCCTGTTCCTATTTCTCCCCTTAACACGTAAACCTCACCATGAGCCTAACTTTAACCTCTTATCCTAACGTTAATGCATAACCCATTTCCTGAGAACAACCCCTATCTCATATTTCTAACCCTATCTCCTAGTCATCACAGGAACACCTAATCCCTAAGCCTAATTCTAAACCACTAACCCTAACCGGAACCCTACCTACAACCCTAACACTGACAGTAACCCTTACTTCTAACCCCAACGCTATGCCTAACAAAAACCCTAACCCTTCACCCAAACCCGTAAGCCTTACGCTAACCCTTAACCCTAATCCTAATCCTAACCATTAAGCCTAACCCTAGCTCTTAAAGCTAAGCCTAAACCTTACCCTCACGACTAGACCTAACCCTGACACTAACCTAACACCTAACCCTAACCAGAACCCCTAAAGCTAACCCTGAACCCTATCCCTAACCCTAGCAGTAAACTTTAACCCTAAACATAAGCCCAACCCGTAACCCTAATCCTATCCTTTTACCATAAAACTAACCCCTAAACCAAACCCCTATACCTCACCCTCACTCTAACCCCAGTCCTAATTCTAACCATACCCCTTCATAAAACACTAACTCCTACCCGCTAACACTAACATTAACCAAAAACCCTAATAACTAATCCCTAACCTTAACGCTTAACCTTTACCCTAACCGTTAACCCTCACCCTAAATCTTAACACTGACCCTAACCTTAACCTTTAACTCTAAGCCTAACCCTTAACCCTACAGTAAGGAAGACCCTTAATGCTAATGGGACCCCTTATCCCTAACCCTAACACTACAGCTAAAAATAACCCTAACCTTGGATCCTTAAACCTAACCCCTAACACTTACTTTAACCCCAAACCCTAACCCTAATCCTAAGCATTAAACCTAACCGTATCTCTTAACCCTAACGCTAGCCCTTACCCTAACGCCTAGATCTAACCCTAAATCTAACCTACCGCCTAATCCTAACCTTAAGCCCTAATGCTAACTCTAACCCTGAACCCTAAACCTACCCGTAACCCTTAACACTAACCCTATCCGTGAACCTTAACTCTGACCCTAACCATTACGCGCACCCAAGCATTTAACCCTGACCCTACCGCTAATCCTTAATGCTAACCCTAACACTAAACCCTAACCCGAAGCCCAACACTTAACCCTAATCCTATCCCTTAACCCTAACCCTAACCCTAATGCTAACCCCTAAACGTAACCCTAACCATGACCAGTAAACCTAACCCTAACCTCTAACACAAACCATAGCACATAACTCTAACCCTAAAACTAACCCTAACCCTAACCCTGACCCTAAACCCTAACTCTTAATCTTAACCCTAAGCGTTAATTCTCACGTTAACCTTTAATCCTAACCCTAATCCTAATCTTCAACCCTAAACCTAACACTTAACCATAACCCTGTACCAAACCCTAACCCCTCATCTTAACCCTAACCGTAAACCTCAACCCTAAACCAAAGTGTAACCGTTAAACCTAAGAGTAACCTTTAACCCTAACCCTAATCCCTAACCCTAAGCCCTCACCCTAACACTAAACTTCATCCTTAACCCTAACCATAATCCTAACCCTAAATCTAATACTCAGACTTCTTGCTTTCTTAGAGTATAGAAAGCCTGCAATCCTCCCATTCCATGCGTGAAAGGAGGCTCTACCACTGTGTCCTGCATGAAACCCACGGGCCCATACCCAGAGTATGATAGAGTGGGTTCCCGGGTACAATCCCAGCCCCCTAAACTCCCCCCGCCCGCCTAATGCAGACAGGGCCCGTGCGCTAAGCATAAACAATACCTTTAACAGATAACCCTAACCCTGAACATAACACCCAACCCTGTTCCTATTTCTCCCCTTAACACGTAAACCTCACCGTGCGCCTAACTTTAACCTCTTATCCTAACGATAATGCATAACCCATTTCCTGAGAACAACCCCTATCCCATAATTCTAACCCTATCTCCTATTCATCACTGTGACACCTAATCCCTAACCCTAATTCTAAACCGCTAACCCTAACTCTAACCCTACATACAACCCTAACACTGACAGTAACCCTTACTTCTAACCCCAACACTATGCCTAAAAAAAACCCTAACCCTTGACCCTAACCCTTCACCCTAACCCCTAAGCCTTATGCTAACCCTTAACCCTAATCCTAATCCTAACCATTAAACCTAACCCTAGGTCTTAAAGCTAACCCTAAACCTTACCCTCACGACTGGACCTAACCCTGACACTAACCTAACACCTAACCCTAACCAGAACCCCTAAAGCTAACCCTGAACCCTAGCAGTAAACTTTAACCCTAAACCATAGCCCAACCCGTAACCCTAATCCTATCCTTTTACCCGAAAACTAACCCCTAAAACTAACCCCTATACCTCACCCTAACTCTAACCCCAATCCTAATTCTAACCATACCCCTTCATAAAACACTAACTCCTAACTGCTAACCCTAACACTAACCAAAAACCCTAATCACTAATCCCTAACCCTAACGCTTAACCTTTACCCTAACCGTTAACCCTCACCCTAAATCTTAACACTGACCCTAACCTTCACCTTTAACTCTAAGCCTAACCCTTAACCCTACAGTAAGGAAGACCCTTAATGCTAATGGGATCCCTTATCCCTAACCCTAACACTACAGCTAAAAATAACCCTAACCTTTGATCCTTAAACCTAACCCCTAACACTTACTTTATCCCCAAACCCTAACCCTAATCCTAAGCATTAAACCTAACCCTATCTCTTAACCCTAATGCTAGCCCTTACCCTAACGCCTAGATCTAACCCTAAATCTAACCTACCGCCTAATCCTAACCTTAAGCCCTAATGCTAACTCTAACCCTGAACCCTAAACCTACCCGTAACCCTTAACACTAACCCTATCCGTGAACCTTAACCCTGACCAAAACCATTACCCGCACCCTAGCATTTAACCCTGACCCTACACCTAATCCTTAATGATAACCCTAACACTAAACCCTAACCCTAAGCCCAACACTTAACCCTAATCCTATCCCTTAACCCTAACCCTAATCCTAATGCTACCCCCTAAACGTAACCCTAACCGTGACCCGTAAACCTAACCCTAAACTCTAACACAAACCATAGCACATAACTCTAACCCTAAAACTAACCCTAACCCTAACCCTAACCCTAAACCCTAACTCTTAACCTTAACCCTAAGCGTTAACTCTCACGCTAACCTTTAATCCTAACCCTAATCCTAATCTTCAACCCTAAACCTAACACTTAACCCTAACCCTGTACCAAACACTAACCCCTCATCTTAACCCTAACCGTAAACCTCAACCCTAAACCAAAGTGTAACCGTTAAACCTAAGAGTAACCTTTAACCCTAACCCTAATCCCTAACCCTAAGCCCTCACCCTAACACTAAACTTCATCCTTCACCCTAACCAGAATCCTAACCCTAAATCTAATTCTCAGACTTCTTGCTTTCTTAGAGTTTAGAAAGCCTGCAATCCTCCCATGCCATGCGTGAAAGGAGGCTCTACCACTGTGTCCTGCATGAAACCCATGGGCCCATACCCAGAGTATGATAGAGTGGGTTCCCGGGTACAATCCCAGCCCCCTAAACTCCCCCCGCCCGCCTAATGCAGACAGGGCCCGTGCGCTAAGCATAAACAATACCTTTAACAGATAACCCTAACCCTGAACATAACACCCAACCCTGTTCCTATTTCTCCCCTTAACACGTAAACCTCACCGTGCGCCTAACTTTAACCTCTTATCCTAACGTTAATGCATAACCCATTTCCTGAGAAAAACCCCTATCCCACAATTCTAACCCTATCTCCTAGTCATCACTGTGACACCTAATCCCTAACCCTAATTCTAAACCGCTAACCCTAACTGTAAGCCTACCTACAACCCTAACACTGACAGTAACCCTTACTTCTAACCCCAACGCTATGCCTAACAAAAACCCTAACCCTTCACCCTAACCCTTCACCCTAACCCCTAAGCCTTACCCTAACCCTTAACCCTAATCCTAATCCTAACCATTAAACCTAACCCTAGCTTTTAAAGCTAACCCTAGGCCGGGCGCGGTGGCTGACGCCTGTAATCCTAGCACTCTGGGAGGCCGAGGTGGGTGGATCGTTAGAGCTCAGAAGTTCGAGAGCAGCCTGAGCAAGAGCGAGACCCCATCTCTACTAAAAATAGAAAGAAATTATATGGACAGCTAAAAATATATATAGAAAGAATTAGCCGGGCATGGTGGCGCATGCCTGTAGTCCCAGCTACTCGGGAGGCTGAGACAGGAGGATCCCTTGAGCTCAGGAGTTTGAGGTTGCTGTGAGCAAGGCTGATGCCACGGCACTCACTCTAGCCTGGCAAACAGAGTGAGACTCTGTCTCAAAAAAAAAAAAAAAAAAAAAAAAAAAAAAAAAACTAACCCTAAACCTTACCCTCACGACTGGACCTAACCCTGACACTAACCTAACACCTAACCCTAACCAGAACCCCTAAAGCTAACCCTGAACCCTATCCCTAACCCTAGCACTAAACTTTAACCCTAAACCTAAGCCCAACCCACAACCCTAATCCTATCCTTTTACCCTAAAACTAACCCCTAAACCTAACCCCTATACCTCACCCTAACTCTAACCCCAATGGTAATTCTAACCATACCCCTTCATAAAACACTAACTCCTAACGGCTAACCCTAACACTAACCAAAATCCCTAATCACTAATCCCTAACCCTAACGCTTAACCTTTACCCTAACCGTTAACCCTCACCCTAAATCTTAAGACTGACCCTAACCTGAACCTTTAACTCTAAGACTAACGCTTAACCCTACAGTAAGGAAGACCCTTAAGGCTAATGGGATCCCTTATCCCTAACCCTAACACTACAGCTAAAAATAACCCTAACCTTTGATCCTTAAACCTAACCCCTAACACTTACTTTAACCCCAAACCCTAACCCTAATCCTAAGCATTAAACCTAACCCTATCTCTTAACCCTAACGCTAGCCCTTACCCTAACGCCTAGATCTAACCCTAAATCGAACCTACTGCCTAATCCTAACCTTAAGCCCTAATGCTAACTCTAACCCTGAACCCTAAACCTACCCGTAACCCTTAACACTAACCCTATCCGTGAACCTTAACCCTGACCCTAACCATTACCCGCACCCAAGCATTTAACCCTGACCCTAATCCTAATCCTTAATGATAACCTAACACTAAACCCTAACCCTAAGCCCAACACTTAACCCTGATCCTATCCCTTAACCCTAACCCTAACCCTAATGCTAACCCTTAAACGTAACCCTAACCATGACCAGTAAACCTAACCTTAACCTCTAACACAAACCATAGCACATAACTCTAACCCTAAAACTAACCCTAACCCTAACCCTAACCCTAAACCCTAACTCTTAACCTTAACCCTAAGCGTTAACTCTCACGCTAACCTTTAATCCTAACCCTAATCCTAATCTTCAACCCTAAACCTAACACTTAACCCTAACCCGGTACCAAACACTAACGCCTCATCTTAACCCTAACCGTAAACCTCAACCTGAAACCAAAGTGTAACCGTTAAACCTAAGAGTAACCTTTAACCCTAACCCTAATCCTTAACCCTAAGCCCTCACCCTAACACTAAACTTCATCCTTCACCCTAACCATAATCCTAACCCTAAATCTAATTCTCAGACTTCTTGCTTTCTTAGAGTTTAGAAAGCCTGCAATCTTCCCATGCCATGCGTGAAAGGAGGCTCTACCACTGTGTCCTGCATGAAACCCACGGGCCCATACCCAGAGTATGATAGAGTGGGTTCCCGGGTACAATCCCAGCCCCCTAAACTCCCCCCGCCCGCCTAATGCAGACAGGGCCCGTGCGCTAAGCATAAACAATACCTTTAACAGATAACCCTAACCCTGAACATAACACCCAACCCTGTTCCTATTTCTCCCCTTAACACGTAAACCTCACCGTGCGCCTAACTTTAACCTCTTATCCTAACGTTAATGCATAACCCATTTCCTGAGAACAACCCCTATCCCACAATTGTAACCCTATCACCTAGTCGTCACTGTGACACCTAATCCCTAACCCTAATTCTAAACCGCTAACCCTAACCGTAACCCTACCTACAACCCTAACACTGACAGTAACCCTTATTTCTAACCCCAACGCCATGCCTAACAAAAACCCTAACCTTTGACTCTAACCCTTCACCCTAACCCCTAAGCCTTACCCTAACCCTTAACCCTAATCCTAATCCTAACCATTAAACCTAACCCTAGCTCTTAAAGCTAACCCTAAACCTTACCCTCACGACTGGACCTAACCCTGACACTAACCTAACACCTAACCCTAACCAGAACCCCTAAAGCTAATCCTGAACCCTATCCCTAACCCTAGCAGTAAACTTTAATCCTAACCTAACCCCAACCCGTATCCCTAATCCTATCCTTTTACTCTAAAACTAACCCCTAACCCTAACCCCTATACCTCACCCTAACTCTAACCCCAATCCTAATTCTAACCATACCCCTTCATAAAACACTAACTCCTAACCGCTAACCCTAACACTAACCAAAAACCCTAATCACTAATCCCTAACTCTAACGCTTAACCTTTACCCTAACCGTTAACCCTCACCCTAAATCTTAACACTGACCCTAAGCTTAACCTTTAACTCTAAGCCTAACCCTTAACCCTACAGTAAGGAACACCCTTAATGCTAATGGGATCCCTTATCCCTAATCCTAACACTACAGCTAAAAATAACCCTAACCTTGATCCTTAAACCTAACCCCTAACACTTACTTTAACCCCAAACCCTAACCCTAATCCTAAGCATTAAACCTAACCCTATCCCTTAACCCTAACGCTAGCCCTTACCCTAACGCCTGATCTAAACCTAAATCTAACCTACCGCCTAATCCTAACCTTAAGCCCTAATGCTAACTCTAACCCTGAACCCTAAACCTACCCGTAACCCTTAACACTAACCCTATCCGTGAACCTTAACCCTGACCCTAACCATTACCCGCACCCAAGCATTTAACCCTGACCCTAACCCTAATCCTTAAAGATAACCCTAACACTAAACCCTAACCCTAAGCCCAACACTTAACCCTAATCCTATCCCTTAACCCTAACCCTAATGCTAACACCTAAACGTAACCCTAACTGTGACCAGTAAACCTAACCCTAACCTCTAACACAAACCATAGCACATAACTCTAACCCTAAAACTAACCCTAACCCTAATCCTAAACCCTAACTCTTAACCTTAACATTAAGCGTTAACTCTCACGCTAACCTTTAATCCTAACCCTAATCCTAATCTTCATCCCTAAACCTAACACTTAACCCTAACCCTGTACCAAACCCTAATCCCTCATCTTAACCCTAACCGTAAAACTCAACCCGAAACCAAAGTGTAACCGTTAAACCTAAGAGTATCCTTTAACCCTAACCCTAATCCCTAACCCTAAGCCCTCACCCTAACACTAAACTTCATCCTTCACCCTAACCAGAATCCTAACCCTAAATCTAATTCTCAGATTTCTTGCTTTCTTAGAGTTTAGAAAGCCTGCAATCCTCCCATGCCATGCGTGAAAGGAGGCTCTACCACTGTGTCCTGCATGAAACCCACGGGCTCATACCCAGAGTATGATAGAGTGGGTTCCCGGGTACAATCCCAGCCCCCTAAACTCCTCCCACCCGCCTAATGCAGACAGGGCCCGTGCGCTAAGCATAAACAATACTTTAACAGATAACCCTAACCCTGAACATAACACCCAACCCTGTTCCTATTTCTCCCCTTAACACGTAAACCTCACCGTGCGCCTAACTTTAACCTCTTATCCTAACGATAATGCATAACCCATTTCCTGAGAACAACCCCTATCCCACAATTCTAACCCTATCTCCTAGTCATCACTGTGACACCTAATCCCTAACCCTAATCCTAAACCGCTAACCCCAACTGTAACCCTACTTACAACCCTAACACTGACAGTAACCCTTACTTCTAACCCCAACGCTACGCCTAACAAAAACCCTAACCCTTGACTCTAACCCTTCACCCTAACCCCTAAGCCTTACCCTAACCCTTAACCCTAATCCTAATCCTAACCATTAAACCTAACCCTAGCTCTTAAAGCTAAGCCTAAACCTTACCCTCACGACTGGACCTAACCCTGACACTAACCTAACACCTAACCCTAACCAGAACCCCTAAACTAATCCTGAACCCTATCCCTAACCCTAGCAGTAAACTTTAACCCTAGCCTAACCCTAACCCGTATCCCTAATCCTATCCTTTTACTCTAAAACTAACCCCTAAACCTAACCCCTATACCTCACCCTAACTCTAAACCCAATCCTAATTCAAACCATACCCCTTCATAAAACACTAACTCCTAACCGCTAACCCTAACACTAACCAAAAACCCTAATCACTAATCCCTAACTCTAACGCTTAACCTTTACCCTAACCGTTAACCCTCACCCTAAATCTTAACACTGACCCTAACCTGAACCTTTAACTCTAAGCCTAACCCTTAACCCTACAGTAAGGAAGACCCTTAATGCTAATGGGATCCCTTATCCCTAACCCTAACACTACAGCTAAAAATCACCATAACCTTGATCCTTAAACCTAACCCCTAACACTTACTTTAACCCCAAACCCTAACCCTAATCCTAAGCATTAAACCTAACCCTATCTCTTAACCCTAACGCTAGCCCTTACCCTAACGCCTAGATCTAACCCTAAATCTAACCTACCGCCTAATCCTAACCTTAAGCCCTAATGCTAACTCTAACCCTGAACTCTAAACCTACCCGTAACCCTTAACACTAACCCTATCCGTGAACCTTAACCCTGACCCTAACCATTACCCGCACCCAAGCATTTAACCCTGACACTACCCCTAATCCTTAATAATAACCCTAACACTAAACCCTAACCCTAAGCCCAACACTTAACCCTAATCCTATCCCTTAACCTAACCCTAACCCTAATGCTAACCCCTAAACGTAACCCTACCCGTCACCATTAAACCTAACCCTAACCTCTAACACAAACCATAGCACATAACTCTAACCCTAAAACTAACCCTAACCCTAACCCTAAACCCGAACTCTTAACCTTAACCCTAAGTGTTAACTCTCAAGCTAACCTTTAATCCTAACCCTAATCCTAATCTTCAACCCTAAACCTAACACTAAACCCTAACCCTGTACCAAACCCTAACCCCTCATCTTAACTCTAACCGTAAACCTCAACCCGAAACCAAAGTGTAACCTTTAAACCTAAGAGTAACCTTTAACCCTAACCCTAATCCCTAACCCTAAGCCCTCACCCTAACACTAAACTTCATCCTTCACCCTAACCATAATCCTAACCCTAAATCTTATTCTCAGACTTCTTGCTTTCTTAGAGTTTAGAAAGCCTGCAATCCTCCCATGCCATGCGTGAAAGGAGGCTCTACCACTGTGTCCTGCATGAAACCCACGGGCCCATACCCAGAGTATGATAGAGTGGGTTCCCGGGTACAATCCCAGCCCCCTAAACTCCCCCTGCCCGCCTAATGCAGACAGGACCCGTGCGCTAAGCATAAACAATACCTTTAACAGATAACCCTAACCCTGAACATAACACCCAACCCTGTTCCTATTTCTCCCCTTAACACGTAAACCTCACCGTGCGCCTAACTTTAACCTCTTATCCTAACGTAAAGGCATAACCCATTTCCTGAGAACAACCCCTATCCCACAATTCTAACCCTATCTCCTAGTCATCACTGTGACACCTAATCCCTAACCCTAATTCTAAACCGCTAACCCTAACTGTAACCCTACCTACAACATTAACACTGACAGTAACCCATACTTCTAACCCCAACGCTATGCCTAACAAAAACCCTAACCCTTGACCCTAACCTTCACCCTAACCCCTAAGCCTTACCCTAACCCTTAACCCTAATCCTAATCCTAACCATTAAACCTAACCCTAGCTCTTAAAGCTAACCCTAAACTTTACCCTCACGACTGGACCTAACCCTGACACTAACCTAACACCTAACCCTAACCAGAACCACTAAAGCTAACCCTGAAGCCTATCCCTAACCCTAGCAGTAAACTTTAACCCTAAACCTAAGCCCAATCCCGTAACCCTAATCCTAACCTTTTACCCTAAAACTAACCCCTAAACCTAACCCCTATACCTCACCCTAACTCTAACCCCAGTCCTAATTCTAACCATACCCCTTAATAAAACACTAATTCCTAACCGCTAACCCTAACACTAACCAAAAACCCTAATCACTAATCCCTAACCCTAACGCTTAACCTTTACCCTAACCGTTAACCCTCACCCTAAATCTTAACACTGACCCTAACCTTCACCTTTAACTCTAAGCCTAACCCTTAACCCTACAGTAAGGAAGACCCTTAATGCTAATGGGATCCCTTATCCCTAACCCTAACACTACAGTTAAAAATTACCCTAACCTTTGATCCTAAACCTAACCCCTAACACTTACTTTAACCCCAAACCCTAACCCTAATACTAAGCATTAAACCTAACCCTATCTCTTAACCCTAACGCTAGCCCTTACCCTAACGCCTAGATCTAACCCTAAATCTAACCTACCGCCTAACCCTAACCTTAAGCCTTAATGCTAACTCTAACCCTGAACCCTACACCTACCGGTAACACTTAACACTAACCCTATTCGTGAACCTTAACCCTGACCCTAACCATTACCCGCACCCAAGCATTTAACCCTGACCCTACCCCTAATCCTTAATGATAACCCTAACACTAAACCCTAACCCTAAGCCCAACACTTAACCCTAATCCTATCCCTTAACCCTAACCCTAATGCTAACCCCTAAACGTAATCCTAACCGTCACCAGTAAACCTAACCCTAACCTCTAACACAAACCATAGCACATAACTCTAACCCTAAAACTAACCCTAACCCTAACCCTAACCCTAAACCCTAACCCTTAACCTTAACCCTAAGCGTTACCTCTCACGCTAAACTTTAATCCTAACCCTAATCCTAATCTTCAACCCTAAACCTAACACTTAACCCTAACCCTGTACCTAACCCTAACCCCTCATCTTAACCCTAACCCTAAACCTAAACCCGAAACCAAAGTGTAACCGTTAAACCTAAGAGTAACATTTAACCCTAACCCTAATCCCTAACCCTAAGCCCTCACCCTAACACTAAACTTCAACCTTAACCCTAACCATAATCCTAACCCTAAATCTAATTCTCAGACTTCTTGCATTCTTAGTTTAGAAAGCCTGCAATCCTCCCATGCCATGCGTGAAAGGAGGCTCGGAGGCTCTACCACTGTGTCCTGCATGAAACCCACGGGCCCATACCCAGAGTATGATAGAGTGGGTTCCCGGGTACAATCCCAGCCCCCTAATCTCCCCCCACCCGCCTAATGCAGACAGGGTCCGTGCGCTAAGCATAAACAATACTTTTAACAGATAACCCAAACCCTGAACATAACACCCAACCCTGGTCCTATTTCTCCCCTTTACACGTAAACCTCAACCTAGGCCTAACATTAACTTCTTATCCTAACGTTAATGCATAACCCATTTTATGAGAACAACCCCTATCCCATAATTCTAACCCTATCTCCTAGTCATCACTGTGACACCTAATCTCTAACCCTAATTCTAAACCGCTAACCCTAACCGTAACCCTACCTTCAACCCTAACACTGACAGTAACCCTTATTTCTAACCCCAACGCTATGCCTAAGAAAAACCCTAACCCTTGACCCTAACCTTTCACCCTAACCCCTAAGCCTTACCCTAATCCTTAACCCTAATCCTAATCCTAACCATTAAACCTAACCCAAGCTCTTAAAGCTAACCCTAAACCTTACCCTCACGACTAGACCTAACCCTGACACTAACCTAACACCTAACCCTAACCAGAACCCCTAAAGCTAACCCTGAACCCTATCCCTAACCCTAGCAGTAAACTTTAACCCTAAACCTAAGCCCAACCCGTAACCCTAATCCTATCCTTTTACCCTAAAGCTAACCCCTAAACCTAACCCCTATACCTCACCCTAACTCTAACCCCAATCCTAATTCTAACCATACCCCTTCATAAAACACTAACTCCTAACCGCTAACCATAACACTAACCAAAAACCCTAATCACTAATCCCTAACCCTAACGTTTAACCTTTACCCTAACCATTAACCCTCACCCTAAATCTTAACACTGACCCTAACCTTCACCTTTACCTCTAAGCCTAACCCTTAACCCTACAGTAAGGAAGACCCTTAATGCTAATGGGATCCCTTATCCCTAACCCTAACACTACAGCTAAAAATAACCCTAACCTTTGATCCTTAAACCTAACCCCTAACACTTACTTTAACCCCAAACCCTAACCCTAATCCTAAGCATTAAACCTAACCCTATGTCTTAACCCTAACGCTAGCCCTTACCCTAACGCCTAGATCTAACCCTAAATCTAACCTACCGCCTAATCCTAACCTTAAGCCCTAATGCTAACGCTAACCCTGAACCCTAAACCTACCCCTAACCCTTAACACTAACCCTATCCGTGAACCTTAACCCTGACCCTAACCATTACGCGCACCAAGCATTTAACCCTGACCCTAACCCTAATCCTTAATGATAACCCTAACACTAAACCCTAACCCTAAGCCCAACACTTAACCCTAATCCTATCCCTTAACCCTAACCCTAGTCCTAACCCTAATGCTAACCCCTAAACGTAACCCTAACCGTGACCAGTAAACCTAACCCTAACCTCTAACACACACCATAGCACATAACTCTAACCCTAAAACGAACCCTAACCCTAACCCTAACCCTAAACCCTAACTCTTAACCTTAACCCTAAGCGTTAACTCTCACGCTAACCTTTAATCCTAACCCTAATCCTAATCTTCAACCCTAAACCTAACACTTAACCCTAACCCTGTACCTAACCCTAACCCCTCATCTTAACCCTAACCGTAAACCTCAACCCTAAACCAAAGTGTAACCGTTAAACCTAAGAGTAACCTTTAACCCTAACCCTAATCCCTAACCCTAAGCCCTCACCCTAACACTAAACTTCATCCTTAACCCTAACCATAATCCTAACCCTAAATCTAATTCTCAGACTTCTTGCTTTCTTAGAGTTTAGAAAGCCTGCAATCCTCCCATGCCATGCGTGAAAGGAGCCTCTACCACTGTGTCCTGCATGAAACCCACGGGCCCATACCCAGAGTATGATAGAGTGGGTTCCCGGGTACAATCCCAGCCCCCTAAACTCCCCCCGCCCGCCTAATGCAGACAGGGCCCGTGCGCTAAGCATAAACAATACCTTTAACAGATAACCCTAACCCTGAACATAACACCCAACCCTGTTCCTATTTCTCCCCTTAACACGTAAACCTCACCGTGCGCCTAACTTTAACCTCTTATCCTAACGTTAATGCATAATCCATTTCCTGACAACAACCCCTATCCCATAATTCTAACCCTATCTCCTAGTCATCACTGTGACACCTAATCCCTAACCCTAATTCTAAACCGCTAACCCTAACCGTAACCCTACCGACAACCCTAACACTGACAGTAACCCTTACTTCTAACCCCAACGCTATGCCTAAAAAAACCCTAACCCTTGACCCTAACCCTTCACCCTAACCCCTAAGCCTTACCCTTACCCTTAACCCTAATCCTACTCCTAACCATTAAACCTAACCCTAGCTCTTAAAGCTAACCCTAAACCTTACCCTCACGACTAGACCTAACCCTGACACTAACCTAACACCTAACCCTAACCAGAACCCCTAAAGCTAACCCTGAACCCTATCCCTAACCCTAGCAGTAAACTTTAACCCTAAACCTAAGCCCAACCCGTAACCCTAATCCTATCCTTTTACCCTAAAACTAACCCCTAAACCTAACCCCTATACCTCACCCTAACTCTAAACCCAATCCTAATTCTAACCATACCCCTTCATAAAACACTAACTCCTAACCGCTAACCCTAACACTAACCAAAAACCCTAATCACTAATCCCTAACTCTAACGCTTAACCTTTACCCTAACCGTTAACCCTCACCCTAAATCTTAACACTGACCCTAAGCTTAACCTTTAACTCTAAGCCTAACTCTTAACCCTACAGTAAGGAAGACCCTTAATGCTAATGGGATCCCTTATCCCTAACCCTAACACTACAGCTAAAAATAACCCTAACCTTGGATCCTTAAACCTAACCCCTAACACTTACTTTAACCCCAAACCCTAACCCTAATCCTAAGCATTAAACCTAACCCTATCCCTTAACCCTAACGCTAGCCCTTACCCTAACGCCTGATCTAAACCTAAATCTAACCTACCGCCTAATCATAACCTTAAGCCCTAATGCTAACTCTAACCCTGAACCCTAAACCTACCCGTAACCCTTAACACTAACCCTATCCGTGAACCTTAACCCTGACCCTAACCATTACCCGCACCCAAGCATTTAACCCTGAACCTAACCCTAATCCTTAAAGATAACCCTAACACTAAACCCTAACCCTAAGCCCAACACTTAACCCTAATCCTATCCCTTAACCCTAACCCTAATGCTAACCCCTAAACGTAACCCTAACTGTGACCAGTAAACCTAACCCTAACCTCTAACACAAACCATAGCACATAACTCTAACCCTAAAACTAACCCTAACCCTAACCCTAAACCCTAACTCTTAACCTTAACATTAAGCGTTAACTCTCACGCTAACCTTTAATCCTAACCCTAATCCTAATCTTCATCCCTAAACCTAACACTTAACCCTAACCCTGTACCAAACCCTAACCCCTCATCTTAACCCTAACCGTAAACCTCAACCCGAAACCAAAGTGTAACCGTTAAACCTAAGAGTATCCTTTAACCCTAACCCTAATCCCTAAACCTAAGCCCTCACCCTAACACTAAACTTCATCCTTCACCCTAACCAGAATCCTAACCCTAAATCTAATACTCAGACTTCTTGCTTTCTTAGAGTTTGGAAAGCCTGCAATCCTCCCATGCCATGCGTGAAAGGAGGCTCTACCACTGTGTCCTGCATGAAACCCACGGGCTCATACCCAGAGTATGATAGAGTGGGTTCCCGGGTACAATCCCAGCCCCCTAAACTCCTCCCGCCCGCCTAATGCAGACAGGGCCCGTGCGCTAAGCATAAACAATACCTTTAACAGATAACCCTAACCCTGAACATAACACCCAACCCTGTTCCTATTTCTCCCCTTAACACGTAAACCTCACCGTGCGCCTAACTTTAACCTCTTATCCTAACGATAATGCATAACCCATTTCCTGAGAACAACCCCTATCCCACAATTCTAACCCTATCTCCTAGTCATCACTGTGACACCTAATCCCTAACCCTAATCCTAAACCGCTAACCCCAACTGTAACCCTACTTACAACCCTAACACTGACAGTAACCCTTACTTCTAACCCCAACGCTATGCCTAACAAAAACCCTAACCCTTGACTCTAACCCTTCACCCTAACCCCTAAGCCTTACCCTAACCCTTAACCCTAATCCTAATCCTAACCATTAAACCTAACCCTAGCTCTTAAAGCTAAGCCTAAACATTACCCTCACGACTGGACCTAACCCTGACACTAACCTAACACCTAACCCTAACCAGAACCCCTAAACTAATCCTGAACCCTATCCCTAACCCTAGCAGTAAACTTTAACCCTAGCCTAACCCCAACCCGTATCCCTAATCCTATCCTTTTACTCTAAAACTAACCCCTAAACCTAACCCCTATACCTAACCCTAACTCTAACCCCAATCCTAATTCTAACCATACCCCTTCATAAAACACTAACTCCTAACCGCTAACCCTAACACTAACCAAAAACCCTAATCACTAATCCCTAACCCTAACGCTTAACCTTTACCCTAACCGTTAACCCTCACCCTAAATCTTAACACTGACCCTAACCTGAACCTTTAACTCTAAGCCTAACCCTTAACCCTACAGTAAGGAAGACCCTTAATGCTAATGGGATCCCTTATCCCTAACCCTAACACTACAGCTAAAAATAACCCTAACCTTGATCCTTAAACCTAACCCCTAACACTTACTTTAACCCCAAACCCTAACCCTAATCCTAAGCATTAAACCTAACCCTATCTCTTAACCCTAACGCTAGCCCTTACCCTAACGCCTAGATCTAACCCTAAATCTAACCTACCGCCTAATCCTAACCTTAAGCCCTAATGCTAAATCTAACCCTGAACTGTAAACCTACCCGTAACCCTTAACACTAACCCTATCCGTGAACCTTAACCCTGACCCTAACCATTACCCGCACCCAAGGATTTAACCCTGACACTACCCCTAATCCTTAATGATAACCCTAACACTAAACCCTAACCCTAAGCCCAACACTTAACCCTAATCCTATCCCTTAACCTAACTCTAACCCTAATGCTAACCCCTAAACGTAACCCTACCCGTCACCATTAAACCTAACCCTAACCTCTAACACAAACCATAGCACATAACTCTAACCCTAAAACTAACCCTAACCCTAACCCTAAACCCGAACTCTTAACCTTAACCCTAAGTGTTAACTCTCACGCTAACCTTTAATCCTAACCCTAATCCTAATCTTCAACCCTAAACCTAACACTAAACCCTAACCCTGTACCAAACCCTAACCCCTCATCTTAACTCTAACCTTAAACCTCAACCCGAAACCAAAGTGTAACCGTTAAACCTAAGAGTAACCTTTAACCCTAACCCTAATCCCTAACCCTAAGCCCTCACCCTAACACTAAACTTCATCCTTCACCCTAACCAGAATCCTAACCCTAAATCTTATTCTCAGACTTCTTGCTTTCTTAGAGTTTAGAAAGCCTGCAATCCTCCCATGCCATGCGTGAAAGGAGGCTCTACCACTGTGTCCTGCATGAAACCCACGGGCCCATACCCAGAGTATGATAGGGTGGGTTCCCGGGTACAATCCCAGCCCCCTAAACTCCCCCCGCCCGCCTAATGCAGACAGGGCCCGTGCGCTAAGCATAAACAATACCTTTAACAGATAACCCTAACCCTGAACATAACACCCAACCCTGTTCCTATTTCTCCCCTTAACACGTAAACCTCACCGTGCGCCTAACTTTAACCTCTTATCCTAACGTAAAGGCATAACCCATTTCCTGAGAACAACCCCTATCCCACAATTCTAACCCTATCTCCTAGTCATCACTGTGACACCTAATCCCTAACCCTAATTCTAAACCGCTAACCCTAACTGTAACCCTACCTACAACATTAACACTGACAATAACCCATATTTCTAACCCCAACGCTATGCCTAACAAAAACCCTAACCCTTGACCCTAACCTTCACCCTAACCCCTAAGCCTTACCCTAACCCTTAACCCTAATCCTAATCCTAACCATTAAACCTAACCCTAGCTCTTAAAGCTAACCCTAAACTTTACCCTCACGACTGGACCTAACCCTGACACTAACCTAACACCTAACCCTAACCAGAACCACTAAAGCTAACCCTGAAGCCTATCCCTAACCCTAGCAGTAAACTTTAACCCTAAACCTAAGCCCAATCCCGTAACCCTAATCCTAACCTTTTACCCTAAAACTAACCCCTAAACCTAACCCCTATACCTCACCCTAACTCTAACCCCAGTCCTAATTCTAACCATACCCCTTAATAAAACACTAACTCCTAACCGCTAACCCTAACACTAACCAAAAACCCTAATCACTAATCCCTAAACCTAATGCTTAACCTTTACCCTAACCGTTAACCCTCACCCTAAATCTTAACACTGACCCTAACCTTCACCTTTAACTCTAAGCCTAACCCTTAACCCTACAGTAAGGAAGACCCTTAATGCTAATGGGATCCCTTATCCCTAACCCTAACACTACAGCTAAAAATTACCCTAACCTTTGATCCTAAACCTAACCCTAACACTTACTTTAACCCCAAACCCTAACCCTAATCCTAAGCATTAAACCTAACCCTATCTCTTAACCCTAACGCTAGCCCATACCCTAACGCCTAGATCTAACCCTAAATCTAACCTACCGCCTAACCCTAACCTTAAGCCTTAATGCTAACTCTAACCCTGAACCCTACACCTACCGGTAACACTTAACACTAACCCTATTCGTGAACCTTAACCCTGACCCTAACCATTACCCGCCCCCAAGCATTTAACCCTGACCCTACCCCTAATCCTTAATGATAACCCTAACACTAAACCCTAACCCTAAGCCCAACACTTAACCCTAATCCTATCCCTTAACACTAACCCTAATGCTAACCCCTAAACGTAATCCTAACCGTCACCAGTAAACCTAACCCTAACCTCTAACACAAACCATAGCACATAACTCTAACCCTAAAACTAACCCTAACCCTAACCCTAACCCTAAACCCTAACTCTTAACCTTAAACCTAAGCGTTACCTCTCACGATAACCTTTAATCCTAACCCTAATCCTAATCTTCAACCCTAAACCTAACACTTAACCCTAACCCTGTACCTAACCCTAACCCCTCATCTTAACCCTAACACTAAACCTAAACCCGAAACCAAAGTGTAACCGTTAAACCTAAGAGTAACCTTTAACCCTAACCCTAATCCCTAACCCTAAGCCCTCACCCTAACACTAAACTTCAACCTTAACCATAACCATAATCCTAACCCTAAATCTAATTCTCAGACTTCTTGCATTCTTAGTTTAGAAAGCCTGCAATCCTCCCATGCCATGCGTGAAAGGAGGCTCGGAGGCTCTACCACTGTGTCCTGCATGAAACCCACGGGCCCATACCCAGAGTATGATAGAGTGGGTTTCCGGGTACAATCCCAGCCCCCTAAACTCCCCCCACCCGCCTAATGCAGACAGGGTCCGTGCGCTAAGCATAAACAATACTTTTAACAGATAACCCAAACCCTGAACATAACACCCAACCCTGGTCCTATTTCTCCCCTTTACACGTAAACCTCAACCTAGGCCTAACATTAACTTCTTATCCTAACGTTAATGCATAACCCATTTTCTGAGAACAACCCCTATCCCATAATTCTAACCCTATCTCCTAGTCATCACTGTGACACCTAATCTCTAACCCTAATTCTAAACCGCTAACCCTAACCGTAACCCTACCTTCAACCCTAACACTGACAGTAACCCTTACTTCAAACCCCAACGCTATGCCTAAGAAAAACCCTAACCCTTGACCCTAACCCTTCACCCTAACCCCTAAGCCTTACGCTAATCCTTAACCCTAATCCTAATCCTAACCATTAAACCTAACCCAAGCTCTTAAAGCTAACCCTAAACCTTACCCTCAAGACTAGACCTAACCCTGACACTAACCTAACACCTAACCCTAACCAGAACCCCTAAAGCTAACCCTGAACCCTATCCCTAACCCTAGCAGTAAACTTTAACCCTAAACCTAAGCCCAACCCGTAACCCTAATCCTATCCTTTTACCCTAAAGCTAACCCCTAAACCTAACCCCTATACCTCACCCTAACTCTAACCCCAATCCTAATTCTAACCATACCCCTTCATAAAACACTAACTCCTAACCGCTAACCCTAACACTAACCAAAAACCCTAATCACTAATCCCTAACCCTAACGTTTAAACTTTACCCTAACCATTAACCCTCACCCTAAATCTTAACACTGACCCTAACCTTCACCTTTAACTCTAAGCCTAACCCTTAACCCTACAGTAAGGAAGACCCTTAATGCTAATGGGATCCCTTATCCCTAACCCTAACACTACAGCTAAAAATAACCATAACCTTGATCCTTAAACCTAACCCCTAACACTTACTTTAACCCCAAACCCTAACCCTAATCCTAAGCATTAAACCTAACCCTATCTCTTAACCCTAACACTAGCCCTTACCCTAACGCCTAGATCTAACCCTAAATCTAACCTACCGCCTAATCCTAACCTTAAGCCCTAATGCTAACTCTAACCCTGAACTCTAAACCTACCCGTAACCCTTAACACTAACCCTATCCGTGAACCTTAACCCTGACCCTAACCATTACCCGCACCCAAGCATTTAACCCTGACACTACCCCTAGTCCTTAATAATAACCCTAACACTGAACCCTAACCCTAAGCCCAACACTTAACCCTAATCCTATCCCTTAACCTAACCCTAACCCTAATGCTAACCCCTAAACGTAACCCTACCCGTCACCATTAAACCTAACCCTAACCTCTAACACAAACCATAGCACATAACTCTATCCCTAAAACTAACCCTAATCCTAACCCTAAACCAGAACTCTTAACCTTAACCCTAAGTGTTAACTCTCAAGCTAACCTTTAATCCTAACCCTAATCCTAATCTTCAACCCTAAACCTAACACTAAACCCTAACCCTGTACCAAACCCTAACCCCTCATCTTAACTCTAACCGTAAACCTCAACCCGAAACCAAAGTGTAACCTTTAAACCTAAGAGTAACCTTTAACCCTAACCCTAATCCCTAACCCTAAGCCCTCACCCTAACACTAAACTTCATCCTTCACCCTAACCATAATCCTAACCCTAAATCTTATTCTCAGACTTCTTGCTTTCTTAGAGTTTAGAAAGCCTGCAATCCTCCCATGCCATGCGTGAAAGGAGGCTCTACCACTGTGTCCTGCATGAAACCCACGGGCCCATACCCAGAGTATGATAGAGTGGGTTCCCGGGTACAATCCCAGCCCCCTAAACTCCCCCTGCCCGCCTAATGCAGACAGGACCCGTGCGCTTAGCATAAACAATACCTTTAACAGATAACCCTAACCCTGAACATAACACCCAACCCTGTTCCTATTTCTCCCCTTAACACGTAAACCTCACCGTGCGCCTAACTTTAACCTCTTATCCTAACGTAAAGGCATAACCCATTTCCTGAGAACAACCCCTATCCCACAATTCTAACCCTATCTCCTAGTCATCACTGTGACACCTAATCCCTAACCCTAATTCTAAACCGCTAACCCTAACTGTAACCCTACCTACAACATTAACACTGACAGTAACCCATACTTCTAACCCCAACGCTATGCCTAACAAAAACCCTAACCCTTGACCCTAACCTTCACCCTAACCCCTAAGCCTTACCCTAACCCTTAACCCTAATCCTAATCCTAACCATTAAACCTAACCCTAGCTCTTAAAGCTAACCCTAAACTTTACCCTCACGACTGGACCTAACCCTGACACTAACCTAACACCTAACCCTAACCAGAACCACTAAAGCTAACCCTGAAGCCTATCCCTAACCCTAGCAGTAAACTTTAACCCTAAACCTAAGCCCAATCCCGTAACCCTAATCCTAACCTTTTACCCTAAAACTAACCCCTAAACCTAACCCCTATACCTCACCCTAACTCTAAACCCAGCCCTAATTCTAACCATACCCCTTAATAAAACACTAACTCCTAACCGCTAACCCTAACACTAACCAAATACCCTAATCACTAATCCCTAACCCTAACGCTTAACCTTTACCCTAACCGTTAACCCTCACCCTAAATCTTAACACTGACCCTAACGTTCACCTTTAACTCTAAGCGTAACCCTTAACCCTACAGTAAGGAAGACCCTTAATGCTAATGGGATCCCTTATCCCTAACCCTAACACTACAGCTAAAAATTACCCTAACCTTTGATCCTAAACCTAACCCCTAACACTTACTTTAACCCCAAACCCTAACCCTAATACTAAGCATTAAACCTAACCCTATCTCTTAACCCTAACGCTAGCCCTTACCCTAACGCCTAGATCTAACCCTAAATCTAACCTACCGCCTAACCCTAACCTTAAGCCTTAATGCTAACTCTAACCCTGAACCCTACACCTACCGGTAACACTTAACACTAACCCTATTCGTGAACCTTAACCCTGACCCTAACCATTACCCGCACCCAAGCATTTAACCCTGACCCTTCCCCTAATCCTTAATGATAACCCTAACACTAAACCCTAACCCTAAGCCCAACACTTAACCCTAATCCTATCCCTTAACCCTAACCCTAATGCTAACCCCTAAACGTAATCCTAACCGTCACCAGTAAACCTAACCCTAACCTCTAACACAAACCATAGCACATAACTCTAACCCTAAAACTAACCCTAACCCTAACCCTAACCCTAAACCCTAACTCTTAACCTTAACTCTAAGCGTTAACTCTCACGCTAACCTTTAATCCTAACCCTAATCCTAATCTTCAACCCTAAACCTAACACTTAACCCTAACCCTGTACCTAACCCTAACCCCTCATCTTAATCCTAACCCTAAACCTAAACCCGAAACCAAAGTGTAACCGTTAAACCTAAGAGTAACCTTTAACCCTAACCCTAATCCCTAACCCTAAGCCCTCACCCTAACACTAAACTTCATCGTTAACCCTAACCATAATCCTAACCCTAAATCTAATTCTCAGACTTCTTGCTTTCTTAGAGTTTAGAAAGCCTGCAATCCTCCCATGCCATGCGTGAAAGGAGGCTCTACCACTGTGTCCTGCATGAAACCCACGGGCCCATACCCAGAGTATGCTAGAGTGGGTTCCCGGGTACAATCCCAGCCCCCTAAACTCCCCCCGCCCGCCTAATGCAGACAGGGCCCGTGCGCTAAGCATAAACAATACCTTTAACAGATAACCCTAACCCTGATCATAACACCCAACCCTGTTCCTATTTCTCCCCTTAACACGTAAACCTCACCGTGCGCCTAACTTTAACCTCTTATCCTAACGTTAATGCATAACCCATTTCCTGAGAACAACCCCTATACCATAATTCTAACCCTATCTCCTAGTCATCACTGTGACACCTAATTCCTAACCCTAATTCTTAACCGCTAACCCTAACGGTAACCCTACCTACAACCCTAACACTGACAGTAACACTTACTTCTAACCCCAACGCTATGCCTAACAAAAACCCTAACCCTTGACCCTAACCTTCACCCTAACCCCTAAGCCTTACCCTAACCCTTAACCCTAATCCTAATCCTAACCATTAAACCTAACCCTAGCTCTTAAAGCTAACCCTAAACTTTACCCTCACGACTGGACCTAACCCTGACACTAACCTAACACCTAACCCTAACCAGAACCACTAAAGCTAACCCTGAAGCCTATCCCTAACCCTAGCAGTAAACTTTAACCCTAAACCTAAGCCCAATCCCGTAACCCTAATCCTAACCTTTTACCCTAAAACTAACCCCTAAACCTAACCCCAATACCTCACCCTAACTCTAACCCCAGTCCTAATTCTAACCATACCCCTTAATAAAACACTAACTCCTAACCGCTAACCCTAACACTAACCAAAACCCTAATCACTAATCCCTAACCCTAACGCTTAACCTTTACCCTAACCGTTAACCCTCACCCTAAATCTTAACACTGACCCTAACCTTCACCTTTAACTCTAAGCCTAACCCTTAACCCTACAGTAAGGAAGACCCTTAATGCTAATGGGATCCCTTATCCCTAACCCTAACACTACAGCTAAAAATTACCCTAACCTTTGATCCTAAACCTAACCCCTAACACTTACTTTAACAACAAACCCTAACCCTAATACTAAGCATTAAACCTAACCCTATCTCTTAACCCTAACGCTAGCCCATACCCTAACGCCTAGATCTAACCCTAAATCTAACCTACCGCCTAACCCTAACCTTAAGCCTTAATGCTAACTCTAACCCTGAACCCTACACCTACCGGTAACACTTAACACTAACCCTATTCGTGAACCTTAACCCTGACCCTAACCATTACCCGCACCCAAGCATTTAACCCTGACCCTACCCCTAATCCTTAATGATAACCCTAACACTAAACCCTAACCCTAAGCCCAACACTTAACCCTAATCCTATCCCTTAACCCTAACCCTAATGCTAACCCCTAAACGTAATCCTAACCGTCACCAGTAAACCTAACCCTAACCTCTAACACAAACCGTAGCACATAACTCTAACCCTAAAACTAACCCTAACCCTAACCCTAACCCTAAACCCTAACACTTAACCTTAACCCTAAGCGTTACCTCTCACGATAACCTTTAATCCTAACCCTAATCCTAATCTTCAACCCTAAACCTAACACTTAACCCTAACCCTGTACCTAACCCTAACCCCTCATCTTAACCCTAACCCTAAACCTAAACCCGAAACCAAAGTGTAACCGTTAAACCTAAGAGTAACCTTTAACCCTAACCCTAATCCCTAACCCTAAGCCCTCACCCTAACACTAAACTTCATCGTTAACCCTAACCATAATCCTAACCCTAAATCTAATTCTCAGACTTCTTGCTTTCTTAGAGTTTAGAAAGCCTGCAATCCTCCCATGCCATGCGTGAAAGGAGGCTCGGAGGCTCTACCACTGTGTCCTGCATGAAACCCACGGGCCCATACCCAGAGTATGATAGAGTGGGTTTCCGGGTACAATCCCAGCCCCCTAAACTCCCCCCACCCGCCTAATGCAGACAGGGTCCGTGCGCTAAGCATAAACAATACTTTTAACAGATAACCCAAACCCTGAACATAACACCCAACCCTGGTCCTATTTCTCCCCTTTACACGTAAACCTCAACCTAGGCCTAACATTAACTTCTTATCCTAACGTTAATGCATAACCCATTTTCTGAGAACAACCCCTATCCCATAATTCTAACCCTATCTCCTAGTCATCACTGTGACACCTAATCTCTAACCCTAATTCTAAACCGCTAACCCTAACCGTAACCCTACCTTCAACCCTAACACTGACAGTAACCCTTACTTCTATCCCCAACGCTATCCCTAACAAAAACCCTAACCCTTGACCCTAACCCTTCACCCTAACCCCTAAGCCTTACCCTAATCCTTAACCCTAATCCTAATCCTAACCATTAAACCTAACCCAAGCTCTTAAAGCTAACCCTAAACCTTACCCTCAAGACTAGACCTAACCCTGACACTAACCTAAAACCTAACCCTAACCAGAACCCCTAAAGCTAACCCTGAACCCTATCCCTAACCCTAGCAGTAAACTTTAACCCTAAACCTAAGCCCAACCCGTAACCCTAATCCTATCCTTTTACCCTAAAGCTAACCCCTAAACCTAACCCCTATACCTCACCCTAACTCTAACCCCAATCCTAATTCTAACCATACCCCTTCATAAAACACTAACTCCTAACCGCTAACCCTAACACTAACCAAAAACCCTAATCACTAATCCCTAACCCTAACGTTTAACCTTTACCCTAACCATTAACCCTCACCCTAAATCTTAACACTGACCCTAACCTTCACCTTTACCTCTAAGCCTAACCCTTAACCCTACAGTAAGGAAGACCCTTAATGCTAATGGGATCCCTTATCCCTAACCCTAACACTACAGCTAAAAATAACCCTAACCTTTGATCCTTAAACCTAACCCCTAACACTTACTTTAACCCCAAACCCTAACCCTAATCCTAAGCATTAAACCTAACCCTATGTCTTAACCCTAACGCTAGCCCTTACCCTAACGCCTAGATCTAACCCTAAATCTAACCTACCGCCTAATCCTAACCTTAAGCCCTAATGCTAACTCTAACCCTGAACCCTAAACCTACCCGTAACCCTTAACACTAACCCTATCCGTGAACCTTAACCCTGACCCTAACCATTACCCGCACCCAAGCATTTAACCCTGACCCTACCCCTAATCCTTAATGATAACCCTAACACTAAACCCTAACCCTAAGCCAAACACTTAATCCTAATCCTATCCCTTAACCATAACCCTAATGCTAACCCCTAAACGTAACCCTAACCGTGACCAGTAAACCTAACCCTAACCTCTAACACAAACCATAGCACATAACTCTAACCCTAAAACTAACCCTAACCCTAACCCTAACCCTAAACCCTAACTCTTAACCTTAACCCTAAGCGTTAACTCTCACGCTAACCTTTAATCCTAACCCTAATCCTAATCTTCAACCCTAAACCTAACACTTAACCCTAACCCTGTACCAAACCCTAACCCCTCATCTTAACCCTAACCGTAAACCTCAACCCTAAACCAAAGTGTAACCGTTAAAACTAAGAGTAACCTTTAACCCTAACCCTAATCCCTAACCCTAAGCCCTCACCCTAACACTAAACTTCATCCTTAACCCTAACCAGAATCCTAACCCTAAATCTAATTCTCAGATTTCTTGCTTTCTTAGAGTTTAGAGAGCCTACAATCCTCCCATGCCATGCGTGAAAGGAGGCTCTACCACTGTGTCCTGCATGAAACCCACGGGCCCATACCCAGAGTATGATAGAGTGGGTTCCCGGGTACAATCCCAGCCCCCTAAACTCCCCCCGCCCGCCTAATGCAGACAGGGCCCGTGCGCTAAGCATAAACAATACCTTTAACAGATAACCCTAACCCTGAATATAACACCCAACCCTGTTCCTATTTCTCCCCTTAACACGTAAACCTCACCGTGCGCCTAACTTTAACCACTTATCCTAACGTTAATGCATAAACCATTTCCTGAGAACAACCCCTATCCCATAATTCTAACCCTATCTCCTAGTCATCAATGTGACACCTAATCCGTAACCCTAATTCTAAACCGCTAACCCTAACCGTAACCCTAACTACAACCCTAACACTGACAGTAACCCTTACTTCTAACCCCAACGCAATCCCTAACAAAAACCCTAACCCTTGACCCTAACCCTTCACCCTAACCCCTAAGCCTTACCCTAACCCTTAACCCTAATCCTAATCCTAACCATTAAACCTAACCCTAGCTCTTAAAGCTAACCCTAAACCTTACCCTCACGACTGGACCTAACCCTGACACTAACCTAACACCTAACCCTAACCAGAACCGCTAAAGCTAACCCTGAACCCTATCCCTAACCCTAGCAGTAAACTTTAACCCTAAACCTAAGCCCAACCCGTAACCCTAATCCTATCCTTTTACCCTAAAACTAACCCCTAAACCTAACCCCTATACCTCACCCTAACTCTAACCCCAATCCTAATTCTAACCATACCCCTTCATAAAACACTAACTCCTAACCGCTAACCCTAACACTAACCAAAAACCCTAATCACTAATCCCTAACCCTAAGGCTTAACCTTTACCCTAACCGTTAACCCTCACCCTAAATCTTAACACTCACCCTAACCTTAACCTTTAACTCTAAGCCTAACCCTTAACCCTACAGTAAGGAAGACCCTTAATGCTAATGGGATCCCTTATCCCTAACCCTAACACTACAGCTAAAAATAACCCTAACCTTGGATCCTTAAACCTATCCCCTAACACTTACTTTAACCCCAAACCCTAACCCTAATCCTAAGCATTAAACCTAACCCTATCCCTTAACCCTAACGCTAGCCCTTACCCTAACGCCTGATCTAAACCTAAATCTAAACTACCGCCTAATCATAACCTTAAGCCCTAATGCTAACTCTAACCCTGAACCCTAAACCTACCCGTAACCCTTAACACTAACCCTATCCGTGAACCTTAACCCTGACCCTAACCATTACCCGCACCCAAGCATTTAACCCTGAACCTAACCCTAATCCTTAAAGATAACCCTAACACTAAACCCTAACCCTAAGCCCAACACTTAACCCTAATCCTATCCCTTAACCATAACCCTAATGCTAACCCCTAAACGTAACCCTAACTGTGACCAGTAAACCTAACCCTAACCTCTAACACAAACCATAGCACATAACTCTAACCCTAAAACTAACCCTAACCCTAACCCTAAACCCTAACTCTTAACCTTAACATTAAGCGTTAACTCTCACGCTAACCTTTAATCCTAACCCTAATCCTAATCTTCATCCCTAAACCTAACACTTAACCCTAACCCTGTACCAAACCCTAACCACTCATCTTAACCCTAACCGTAAACCTCAACCCGAAACCAAAGTGTAACCGTTAAACCTAAGAGTATCCTTTAACCCTAACCCTAATCCCTAACCCTAAGCCCTCACCCTAACACTAAACTTCATCCTTCACCCTAACCAGAATCCTAACCCTAAATCTAATACTCAGACTTCTTGCTTTCTTAAAGTTTGGAAAGCCTGCAATCCTCCCATGCCATGCGTGAAAGGAGGCTCTACCACTGTGTCCTGCATGAAACCCACGGGCTCATACCCAGAGTATGATAGAGTGGGTTCCCGGGTACAATCCCAGCCCCCTAAACTCCTCCCGCCCGCCTAATGCAGACAGGGCCCGTGCGCTAAGCATAAACAATACCTTTAACAGATAACCCTAACCCTGAACATAACACCCAACCCTGTTCCTATTTCTCCCCTTAACACGTAAACCTCACCGTGCGCCTAACTTTAACCTCTTATCCTAACGATAATGCATAACCCATTTCCTGAGAACAACCCCTATCCCACAATTCTAACCCTATCTCCTAGTCATCACTGTGACACCTAATCCCTAACCCTAATCCTAAACCGCTAACCCCAACTGTAACCCTACTTACAACCCTAACACTGACAGTAACCCTTACTTCTAACCCCAACGCTATGCCTAAAAAAAACCCTAACCCTTGACCCTAACCCTTCACCCTAACCGCTAAGCCTTACCCTTACCTTTAACCCTAATCCTACTCGTAACCATTAAACCTAACCCTAGCTCTTAAAGCTAACCCTAAACCTTACCCTCAGGACTAGACCTAACCCTGACACTAACCTAACACCTAACACTAACCAGAACCCCTAAAGCTAACCCTGAACCCTATCCCTAACCCTAGCAGTAAACTTTAACCCTAAACCTAAGCCCAACCCGTAACCCTAATCCTATCCTTTTACCCTAAAACTAACCCCTAAACCTAATCCCTATACCTCACCCTAACTCTAACCCCAATCCTAATTCTAACCATACCCCTTCATAAAACACTAACTCCTAACCGCTAACCCTAACACTAACCAAAAACCCTAATCACTAATCCCTAACCCTAACGCTTAACCTTTACCCTAACCGTTAACCCTCACCCTAAATCTTAACACTGACCCTAACCTTCACCTTTAACTCTAAGCCTAACCCTTAACCCTACAGTAAGGAAGACCCTTAATGCTAATGGGATCCCTTATCCCTAACCCTAACACTACAGCTAAAAATAACCCTAACCTTTGATCCCTAAACCTTACCCCTAACACTTACTTTAACCCCAAACCCTAAGCTTAATCCTAAGCATTAAACCTAACCCTATCTCTTAACCCTAACACTAGCCCTTACCCTAACGCCTAGATCTAACCCTAAATCTAACCTACCGCCTAATCCTAACCTTAAGCCCTAATGCTAACTCTAACCCTGAACCCTAAACCTACCCGTAACCCTTAACACTAACCCTATCCGTGAACCTTAACCCTGACCCTAACCATTACCCGCACCCAAGCATTTAACCGTGACCCTACCCCTAATCCTTAATGATAACCCTAACACTAAACCCTAACTCTAAGCCCAACACTTAACCCTAATCCTATCCCTTAACCTTAACCCTAATGCTAACCACTACATGTAACCCTAACCGTGACCAGTAAACCTAACCCTAACCTCTAACACAAACCATAGCACATAACTCTAACCCTAAAACGAACCCTAACCCTAACCCTAACCCTAAACCCTAACTCTTAACCTTAACACTAAGCGTTAACTCTCACGCTAACCTTTAATCCTAACCCTAATCCTAATCTTCAACCCTAAACCTAACACTTAACCCTAACCCTGTACCTAACCCTAACCCTCATCTTAACCCTAACCGTAAACCTCAACCCTAAAACAAAGTGTAACCGTTAAACCTAAGAGTAACCTTTAACCCTAACCCTAATCCCTAACCCTAAGCCCTCACCCTTACACTAAACTTCATCCTTAACCCTAACCATAATCCTAATCCTAAATCTAATTCTCAGACTTCTTGCTTTCTTAGAGTTTAGAAAGCCTGCAATCCTCCCATGCCATGCGTCAAAGGAGCCTCTACCACTGTGTCCTGCATGAAACCCACGGGCCCATACCCAGAGTATGATAGAGTGGGTTCCCGGGTACAATCCCAGCCCCCTAAACTCCCCCCACCCGCCTAATGCAGACAGGGCCCGTGCGCTAAGCATAAACAATACCTTTAACAGATAACCCTAACCCTGAACATAACACCCAACCCTGTTCCTATTTCTCCCCTTAACACGTAAACCTCACCGTGCGCCTAACTTTAACCTCTTACCCTAACGTTAATGCATAATCCATTTCCTGAGAACAACCCCTATCCCATAATTCTAACCCTATCTCCTAGTCATCACTGTGACCCCTAATCCCTAACCCTAATTCTAAACTGCTAACCCTAACTGTAACCCTACCTACAACCCTAACACTGACAGTAACCCTTAATTCTAACCCCAACGCTCTGCCTAACAAAAACCCTAACCCTTGACCCTAACCCTTCACCCTAACCCCTAAGCATTACCCTATCCCTTAACCCTAATCTAATCCTAACCATTAAACCTAACTCTAGCTCTTAAAGCTAACCCTAAACCTTACCCTCACGACTAGACCTAACCCTGACACTAAGCTAACACATAACTCTAACCAGAACCCGTAAAGCTAACCCTGAACCCTATTCCTAACCCTAGCAGTAAACTTTAACCCTAAACCTAAGGGCAACCCGTAACCCTAATCCTATCATTTTACCCTAAAACCAACCCCTAAACCTAACCCCTAAACCTAACCCCTATACCTCACCCTAACTCTAACCCCAATCCTAATTCTAACCAAACCCCTTCATAAAACACTAACTCCTAACCGCTAACCCTAACACTAACCAAAAACCATAGTCACTAATCCCGAACCCTAACGCTTAACCTTTACCCTAACCGTTAGCCCTCACCCTAAATCTTAACACTGACCCTAACCTTAACCTTTAACTCTAAGCCTAACCCTTAACCCTACAGTAAGGGAGACCCTTAATGCTAATGGATCCCTTATCCCTAAACCTAACACTACAGCTAAAAATAACCCTAACCTTTGATCCTTAAACCTAACCCCTAACACTTACTTTAACCCCAAACCCTAACCCTAATCCTAAGCATTAAACCTAACCCTATCTCTTAACCCTAATGCTAGCCCTTACTCTAACGCCTAGATCTAACCCTAAATATAACCTACCGCCTAATCCTAACCTTAAGCCCTAATGCTAACTCTAACCCTGAACCCTAAACCTACCCCTAACCCTTAACACTAACCCTATCCGTAAACCTTAACCGTGACCCTAACCATTACCCGCACCCAAGCATTTAACCCTGACCCTACCCCTAATCCTTAATGAT